>NC_080572.1:131770261-132053972 GCF_030247185.1 Malaya genurostris
CAGTAGATCGATACAGTATCCTTTAAATCCTTTCGGTGCTGTTGAGTCTCGCATGATGAAGGGCTCTTGCTAGAAAAAAAATCAACAAAGTAAATATTGATTAGGTTTTTCTGATAATGATGCGATTATTTCAGAATTGTTCCAAATAGCATTCGATTCAGTTCCTCAAATTGAGCAATACCTGTACGTGGGTGTGGATGTGTGTTAGTGCAAAAATATTACTATTTTTTCTCCGAGGTGACAGCATCGATTTTCCCAAACTGAAGCTCAAATAAAAGGTTTCATTGTACCATTGGTTGGATTTCAATTATATTCAGATTCGACTTCCGGTTCCCGAGTTATAGGGTCAGGAATCAGAACATAATGGCTTAGATGGCACGTTCCCCACGTTTATCGGAGATTTGTGCCTTGCCTTTGTATATGTCTTATCATCATTTTCCTGATGTGAAGGGATATGGGAGATGAGAGTTTAGGAGGGGAGTAAGACAACACGAAAACACAAATAATGTACAAAGCTTTTCTACACTCCCAGAGGGATGCGGAATGCTCTGCTGGTTATAAAGCAGTTTGAGACACCCAAATCCTAAAGGAGATTGGTGTTTATTCTTTGCTCGTAAAACACTAAACTTTCCGGAAGGAATGCTGAATGCTTTATGAGTGCCTATTGGCACGAAAATAAAACTTTGTGTCGTCGTAAAGATTTAAAGTTTTACTTTATCAGATGACAGTTTGTGTCTTATGACACGCGCTGTCACCTTGTGAAATCCATAATTCATTCTGAATTCGAGCTTCTTCAGAGCATCCAGAGACTCATAATCAATTCTGCAGATAATCAGCTGACTACCTGCAACACTGGATTTGACTTCAGGATCCTCCATCGAAGCGCCGGAATCATCGGGTTATGGAAATTTAACCTTTTCAAAACATCGATCGCCTCCAAGCTTTCCTTGCTATGCCAAGGAATACTAAACGAGATCTTATTTTGATGAAGGCTATAGGGTTCAATTACGAACCTGTTGAACCTTGCTTTCTTATTTATCATTTCCAACCTCTGAATGAGCCAGACGCGACTATCCTCGTTCTCAGGAGAGAACCAGACAGCACCGTACCGAAGTCCACAACCTGTGAAGCTGGGAATGAATGAGGAGGGCGGGGTTGAATAAAGGAGACCATTAATATCACTCAGTAAATCGTCCTTCAAGTCCGAAGTAAACATTCCGTCCACTATTAGTACTTGAACGCGATTATCGACAGTAGAAGCTGAATTTTTCTCAGGGGAAGTATCGAGTCTGTCAGCTTTCAGACGATTCAACTTCTTCCTCATGGTTTTGTACAAATTCTTTTTCTTTTTCGGCGCATCTTGCTTTTCAGCATCGACGGTCGAAATATCAGATGGCAGTAAATCCATTGAATCCGGATTATCTACAACAGGTGGAATCACACCACCAACCATCATCCCATCAGTACAAGTCTCATTGGATGAAGTTGATGCAGTAACATCCTCCCGCAATAGATCTCAGGATACTTGATTAGATTGAGCAGCCATTTTAGTCTTACCAGAAGACATTTATCTCTCTAGAACCAGCAAAACGAAACGTTATCGTCAGTGTTCAAGGATAAAAAGAAAGACCCGACCGGGAATCACACAACAGATTTCTTCCCGATCGACCAACACAAATAAGAATTGTGTAAAAGCAAAACATATAAAAATTTGTCTGTTTGACAATTTCGTAAAGCGCTAGTGTTCAAAAGTTTAAGCACATCTAAAAATGTCCTTATGCAAAATTTGAGCTAAATCCGATATGCGTAAGGGGTGCTGCCCGGTGGTAAAGGTTTGACAATTTTTCACCTTGAAAAAGCACCATAGGGGAAATGGTGAAATTTCCAAAATCGAAAATTTTTTTTAATGCCGAAATTCTTAAAACTACATAAAACATCGAAATTTAGTGTCATCTCAAAATAAAAATTTTGATATTTTTTCTAAGTCCCAAAAAGTCGATTTTTTCAAAAAAAATTTTTTTTCGAGATGACACTTAATCTCGACGTTTCATACAATTCTAAGCCTTTTGGCATCAAAAAATGTTTTTCGATTTCGAAATTTTCATGTATTCCTCTGAAGCATACTTTTGTGAACTACTTGAATCAATATGAATCAATTGGTGTTAAAATTAGTATCTGAAACTATATAATAAAAGTACGAAATATATTTTCATGAGACTGTTATGAAAGAAAAGAAAGGCATTATCACACCACTAGGTGGATTAAGAAGGGTTTTGTCGTGAATACGACTTACTTTACTATGGGGCGCCTTTTCAAAATTTACCCTCTGAGAGAGTGATAAGTTTTTGATCGTGAATATCTCCTGTTATATCTAACGAATCAACATAATTCTTGCTACATGCCATCGGAAATATGATCACAATTTTATGATAAAACTTTCAGTTGTGTGACATATTCTTAAATAGTTCACAATTAAACTTTTCTGAAATGTTTGGTATAAACGAGTATCAAAGAGGATAATTTATATGGCGCGTTTGCCTTTCTCGTATTTTGAAAGCTCATAGCTCAGTGATCTGTAGAAGGATTTATATAATCTAACTACCAATAGAATCGAAAATCTTCAACTTGAACGTGTATTACAACAATATTGAAGTTTTTCAATAGTACACTATTGAAAAACCTGTTTGATTTAACCCATGACAGCACCAGCCAATCAGAACGCGAGATGTCTGTATCTATACAAGAGCATCCATATAAAAGTTGAATGGTTCATTTTTCCTACCATTTGCTGAGCAACTCTTCCCGAAACAAGACACACGACAGCAACATCGAGGACCTGTCGTCTCATTGTTTCCCGATATGAATGCACGAGACATCGTCAGCACAATGACACCGAACAAGGCAGCCAAAAAGTCCAGCAAGGCCCATTGCCGAAACAAGACACACACGAGAACCATCTCAGATCTCAATATTTCCTACCAAAAGATTCATCAAGATGGGTGTTAAAATAATTTGCACCGTCACTAACACATTCAATTACGAACGGCAATGCGAAAGCGAAAGTGATGATTTTGAACACATCTTTATATTAGTATAGGGTCTTGTGAAAATATGCCGTGCGAAACAGAGTTGCCGCAGATCAATATATATTTTTGTCGCGAGTAGTTTAGTATGCGGCCGAAAACAAAAATTGTTAGAACAAATGTTTCCACTTGATTTGCGCATTCTACTTTCCAGGCGTATCAGAACTGGCTAAACTTAAAGCAATTCTAAATATTTCTTTATCACAGTGATGTGGTCATCCTGAAAAGGACGGGGTTTTCAACGGATGGCCAGCTGCAGATGGCGAGGGATGATTTTCGTTTTCGTTGTCATGGGCAGCGTTACCGGTCAACTCCAACACTTCGGCAACCAAGTACTCCATCACTGCCGCCAGATAGACCGATGCACCAGCACTGACACGCTCGGCGTAGTTCCCCTTCCGAGGCAAACGATGGATTCTGCCGCCAACTGGGCACTTCAGACAAGCACGGTTTGAGCGGGACTTTACCTTGCCCTTAATTGTTCCTCCACAATATGCTGTTAACAGCTCGACGACCCATTCAGAATTACTGGCTGCCGCTCTGCTAACTCTCTCTTTTATATCGTTTCACTGTTTCCCGTTCTGCGTATAGGAAAGGAATTCTAACAAAGGGGACGTCCTACCGTGCTACCACTAGCACGTATAAAAGGAAATGTGATGTGAGAAATAGCGTCATTTACGTTAAAGCAGCTACTCTGTACGTACGAGACACCGTCAGAACGATGGCTCCGAGAACAGGTAGCAAAGCAGATTTGTACCGTCACTAACACATTCAATTACGAACGGCAATGCGAAAGCGAAAGTGATGATGTTGAACACATCTTTATACTAGTATGGGGTCGTGTGAAAATATGCCATGCGAAACAGGGTTGCCATATATACAGGTTAATCTGTATTATTATTATTACTATCATTATTATTATTAGAATCACTCTTGCATACCGAAGATCGTAGATACATTTCAGACCAGGCCATTGCAATTGTCTCGTACTGAAATTTCGAGAAGAATCAGATATCTTCGAACTTCATAGCTTCAATAAAAATAAACTACAAATTTGTCGTACCTAGCTTCCTATATTAGCAAATTAAAAAGGAATTGTTTCAAGTTTGGAATATATAAAGGGTGATTTTTTAAGAGCTTGAGAACTTTTTTAAACAATAAAACGCATAAAATTTGCAAAATCTCATCGGTTCTTTATTTTAAACGTTAGATTGGTACATGACATTTACTTTTTGAAGATAATTTCATCTGCCACAACGTCGAATTTTCAGTGAATGGGCCCTAGAAAAGTTGGCAGAAAATCCGCTTTTTTATCGACAAATTTTGTTCAGCGATGAGGCTCATTTCTGGTTGAATGGCTACGTAAATAAGCAAAATTGCCGCATTTGGAGTGAATAGCAACCAGAAGCCGTTCAAGAACTGCCCATGCATCCCGAAAAATGCACTGTTTGGTGTGGTTTGTACGCTGGTGGAATCATTGGACCGTATTTTTTCAAAGATGCTGTTGGACGCAACGTTACAGTGAATGGCGATCGCTATCGTTCGATGCTAACAAACTTTTTGTTGCCAAAAATGGAAGAACTGAACTTGGTTGACATGTGGTTTGAACAAGATGGCGCTACATGCCACACAGCTCGCGATTCTATGGCCATTTTGAGGGAAAACTTCGGAGAACAATTCATCTCAAGAAATGGACCGGTAAGTTGGCCACCAAGATCATGCGATTTGACGCCTTTAGACTATTTTTTGTGGGGCTACGTCAAGTCTAAAGTCTACAGAAATAAGCCAGTAACTATTCCAGCTTTGGAAGACAACATTTCCGAAGAAATTCGGGCTATTCCGGCCGAAATGCTCGAAAAAGTTGCCCAAAATTGGACTTTCCGAATGGACCACCTAAGACGCAGCCGCGGTCAACATTTAAATGAAATTATCTTCAAAAAGTAAATGTCATGTACCAATCTAACGTTTAAAATAAAGAACCGATGAGATTTTGCAAATTTTATGCGTTTTATTGTTTAAAAAAGTTCTCAAGCTCTTAAAAAATCACCCTTTAGTTGTAGAATAGTAGCTGTTTAATGTAACTAATCTGTACTTTAATGTATGTGTATCGCTTCAAATTCTATTAGTGAAAAAGAGGAAAGCTTGCACAATTCATACAATCAATCAACTAACTGATATTCGGAAAAGTGATGGGAGCGTGTCAGTTTTTTCGTATTCACGACATCCAGTTATGTCTCTGACATTACTCACCCGCCTTTTTTGTATTTCTTCACTTCTATGTGACTAATCTCTTGAATGATTCTTTAGATCAATTTAGTACCGGAACTTTTACACTTTTCGTTCAGCCTTTACCTTAATCTATTTACAGCAGAAGCTAATTGATAGACTTGTTTTCTTCTGGTGAAATGAGACTTTTCGTTTCTGGTGAGATGCACTTTTTCGTTTCTGGTGGTCGTCAAATGGTGAGATAACTAAGTCCTCACAAGTCCCTATCTCATGCCTCCCCGAGCGTCTATGATGACATTTGGTCAATAGAACGGCGTCGACTGGGTGCTATCGCCTTCTGCGTTAGTAGCAGAATGAGAGGGTGCGAAATGGCTTGTAGGTTGAAGCCCATCCTAAAGTGCAATGTTTATCATAGTATATTACAACATATAGTTCTGTTGTTTATTACATCATGTATAATAATTATTATTATTATTATTATTATTATTATTTCGTATATTATCGTCTTACACTATTTTATGTTATTATATACTATGTTGTATTGTATTATTCTGCATTGCATTATATCATATTATATTGTATTATATTATATTATATTTTATTATGTTATATTATATTATATTATATTGTATTCTATTATATTATGTTATGTTATATTGTATTGCATTATGTTTTATTATATTATATTATATTATAGGGTTTGTTATGAGTAGTACTACGTACCTCTGCGCATAATATAAATTTGATTTCCTTATAAGTTATCATTTTTAAAGTAATCTTTTAACTAAATATCAAGGTCGTCACAAGGTGAACTTGGTCCTCACTGGTTCCTGTTTCATGCTTACACGTGTGTCTGTGGTGACAATTGGTCGATGGAATGCATTGATGGCAGAATGAGAGGATGAGAAATGACATATAAATTCAAGTAATATAATATCATAGCATATCGCAACATATCATTTTATTCATTCTATTATTTATTATATATCTCATTGTACTATGTTATATTGTTTTTTATTATTATTTTCATTATTATATTTATTGTTATTATTATAAATTTGTCGTCAATAATAATGACATATATTATTTTTATAGATGTGGATATTATCATTGTTATTAGAAAAGAAATATTCTACTTCCTGCAGTATTGCGAAGATATAAGAGCATAACTGACACTCTACATTAACTGTTATTTTATATATTGTTTTATAATATATTATATTATATTGTATGACATTGCATTATATTATATTATATTATGTTATATTATATTATTTTGTAATCTATTATATCATTTTATGTTATATTAATTTCATTACACTATGTTTCATTGTATTTATCAACATAAAACATTTATCACGGGGACTTAAAGGGGAGGGAGCATCAGGGCATCGAACGAATTGATGACTGGACGAGGGATTGTGGATAGCCAGCCCAAGTCACTTGAAGGAAACTTGTTTCCTTCTGAAGGTTTGAAATGAGTCTGACGCGCCCTTCTCAAACAAATCATCAGGCGGGTTCAAGCATGTATAGCGATATGCTTCATCCATGCACTGGATATTATGGTTGGAAGAGCATCTTTTATTCCCGCGGAATACGAGTAAGTGACTCTACTTATATATCCGCCCAACCCTTTTTGTTCGCTTTTCGGTAACAGCTATAGTAAGAAGGTGAATGGATGAGTCATATCGGGGCTACTGTAAGTCTACCCGCATCCACTGGCAAGTCCTTGAACTGATGGTGGCTTCACTTCACATCACATCACATCAGATACACTTTTTGTTTCTGGTGAGATACACTTTTCGTTTCTGGTGAGATGCACTTTTCGTTTCTGGTTAGATGCACTTTTTATTTCTTAATCTATCTATAGCAGAAGTTAATTGATAGAATTGTTTTCTTCTAGTGAGATGCACTTTTCGTTTCTGGTGAGAGGCACTTTTCGTTTCTGGTGAGAGGCACTTTTTGATTCTAGTGAAATGCAGTTTTCGGTTCTGCTTTTACTTTAACCAATTTACAGCAGAGGTTAATTGATTGACTTGTTTTCCTGTCCCTATTTTTACCTGGAGCTGTTAGCGAAATATATTCAATAGTTGCACTATTTATGTATTGTAACGTTTGTTATGCTTCATTAAAGTATAGTGACTTTGTGAAAGTGTAATAACGTGACAGTGAAATAGTGGGATTAAATGGTACATAAATAGTGCTACTATTGTTTTCCTGGTGAAATGAGAACACAGATAACAAAACAAAACTGCATGTCTGTAATTCAGAACACTAGCGCGCGAATGAATCAACTTTTGCCTGTTTTAATTAAGTTTCGACCGCTTGAACCGACTAACTTGTCTACGGGCCGACGTCCGAGACTAACGGATATTTCCCGCGCACACTCTGAGACTGACTAGCTCCTAACTCTTCCCAACTATGGGTTTTTATGCCCCTAGCATTTATTTTCGGGTGAAGCCCGAAGATTTTAGTACAAGCCGAGCTTGTGATTCTAAGTAGAAAGTTCATGACATCTACGAAGTTCTACCGAAAGCCGAGATCACTGTCACTATGCCAGAGGCAGTGACCAGTGTCCGTGAAAAAAATAACTTTGTTTTTACAACATTGCTGCGCTGACTAATGCCCGGAACTGTCTATGGTTTTATAACAAAGTTTTTTAAACATCGTTGCGATGACTAATGCTCGAAAAACGCTTCTATAACAAAGTTTATACATGAAGGCTGCGGCTACGCTGATATGAGAGTTTCCTTCACAACTTCCTACTTTTTCCTATAATAAAATCAAAGGAAAATTGCTGAGGGCCTGCATGCCCCCTTACTTACTGAGCTTGATGTTACCTGAAGGGTGAATATCAAGTCGAATGCGTTGGTTTATAACATTGAGGTTTGTAGCTGTATCACAATTTTCTGTATTTAATTACTGTTGCCCAACTTATTTACTTATTTATTTATTTTTTTGTTTTCGTTTTTGCTGTACGTGAACTAAATTCCCTAACCTTACGGTGGTCCTCGTGTGTGTGTTCTCCTCTGACGCCATCCTGTTCCATGGTATGCTTCTATTATTACTTTATCTGTGGGGTGATCGAACGGTTTCTAGTCTCGGACTCTGGGTACCGTGTCGTTCTCATTCCGAATGGCTCATTCTTCTGTGTTGGTGATTCGTATTAGGGCTTCTCGTTGTTTAGGTACTCGCTTCATTGGGCATAGTTAAGAATTGATCATTGACACCTTTGCGTTTTGGGCATCATTGGGATTACTGCCAGTAGTAATAATAGTTCCGTAAAAAAATGTGATGGAGCTTTTCGTTGATTAGTCATTTAGTCTCGTTGGGTACAATGTGTTGAGGCTCCTAGCAGCTTTTATGTATTTCATTTGATCTCGTGGTTGTTTTCTTCGTAGTGTTTTTAGTTTTCCACGTATTAATAAACTTTTATTTTCATGTGTTTGTTTATGGTATTCAGTTGAGCTTGGCGATGCTCACTGATTAAATGTGGGGTAGCGATTTGTAACGTTGTGGCATACCCACGCAAGTCATCCTTAACTGTGTCGACTGCGTTTACTTCCTTCTTGTTTTGTTATCAGTTGTACTTGATGATGTAGCAATTTGTAGCATTGCCATTACTTCAATTTGTTATCACGTCTTCCATATTAAGCTTTCGTAAATTTTCTGCCTCGATTTTTTTCTGCTGTTCTTCCTTCTGACATCTTAGTGGTTCCACGGTTCCCTTTGCCTTCAGCCTGCCACAGCATCCGATCACACCCTCTCGTTCTCTTAGGTAGCTTGGCTAAGCTACTGACATCCTTCCTTCTGCAACGACTATTTTCGGGCACACACACAGTTTAGGACTCCCAAAAAAAACTTTTATTCGTTTTATATGATTCTGTGCCTTTAGGGTAATCTATTTTCTATTCTATGATTGTTATTATTATTATTTTTATATATGAATTTTATTCATAATTGCATTGTGCCATTTGCGTTTTTCTCATTGTCATAACTTTGTGCATCGTATTTTTTTTCCGTTATCATACTTGTTCTATTAGTTATCATACTTGTTCTATTAATTAGTTGAGGTAACTCGCACCTCTTTAACCCGTAGATACAGGTCGACAACCCGTCTGTTGCCAATACGCCTGTCTGTGAAAATAAATAAGTAATTAAACTTGCGGCATGTGAATGCTTGTTGCAGGTAATTATGAGTCTTTTCTAAACTATCCCGCAACTAGCTTCTATGCCGTATACATTTTAATGGTGTCCTACCATCCATAGCTTCAGAAGTCGTCCTTCCGTTCAATTACTGGAATCACTTCTAAGCTGGTCGGTTGTGTAGTATCCATGCAGCAGCTCCTCTCCCCCACTACCTGAGCTGGTTCTTTCGGTGCGTGTTCCTGTTTTTCCTTTCTAAAAATAAACTCAAATCTGGACTTTAATATTTTTCCAATAATAATCGGAACCAATAAAGTAACTTAGATTCTAATTCTTTATTAAATGTGTTGTCTTCAATCAAAAATATATTCTTTTGCCTTTCTCATATAGAAAGGCTATGAAATCACTGTGAAAATCGACTTTTTAACCGAGGCCCGGAGGGCCGAATGTTATATACCATTCGACTCAGCTTGACGAACTGAGCAAATGTCTGTGTGTGTATGTGTGTGTATGTAACAAAAATATGCACTCACTTTTCTCACAGATGGTTGAACCGATTTTCAAAAACAATGATTCAAATAAAAGGTCTCATAGTCCCATAGCCTGCTATTGAATTTCATTCCGATCCGACTTCCGGTTCCGGAGATATAGGATGATATGTAGCAAAAAAGTGAAAATAATATGCACTCACTTTTTTCAGAGATGGCTAAACCGATTTTCACAAACTAAGACTCAAATAAAAGGTATTATAGTCCCATAGCTTGCTATTGAATTTCATTTGAATGTGACTTATTATTATTATTATTATTATTATTATTATTATTATTATTATTATTATTATTATTATTATTATTATTATTATTATTATTATTATTATTATTATTATTATTATTATTATTATTATTATTATTATTATTATTATTATTATTATTATTAATATTATTATTATTATTTATTATTTTATTTTATTAGTATTTTTCCACGAACGATGGTTAAAAACAGGTACAAATCCCATAAAACTGTCTGATAAATTCTTCTAGTTTGCAGAGTTTGTTAGTTTGTGAGCACATGAAAACTTAATTCGGCACTACTGGTCCCCTCTTTCCCTGTTCCGAGAGCACCGAAAGTGGATAAGAAAAACTCCTTAAACTAAATTCACTTCGATTTCTCTGCGATGCTTGAACCGATTTTGACGAATCTTGATTTGAATTAAAGTTCATACTGTTTTTTAACCCACTGTGAAATTTCATCCGGATCCGACTTCCGGTTCCGCAGTTGCAGGCGATGAGTGTCAAAGTTTTCAAATCGCTATATAGAGTGACAATATGTGCAACACCGAAAGAAGAAGAAAACACAAAACGAACAAGGCGTGCTTTGTTCTATTTCGTACACGTTGTGTAGTGATGTCAATAATAATAATAATATTAATAATAATAATAATAATAATAATAATAATAATAATAATAATAATAATAATAATAATAATAATAATAATAATAATAATAATAATAATAATAATAATAATAATAATAATAATAATAATAATAATAATAATAATAATAATAATAATAATAATAATAATAATAATAATAATAATAATAATAATAATAATAATAATAATAATAATAATAATAATAATAATAATAATAATAATAATAATAATAATAATAATAATAATAATAATAATAATAATAATAATAATAATAATAATAATAATAATAATAATAATAATAATAATAATAATAATAATAATAATAATAATAATAATAATAATAATAATAATAATAATAATAATAATAATAATAATAATAATAATAATAATAATAATAATAATAATAATAATAATAATAATAATAATAATAATAATAATAATAATAATAATAATAATAATAATAATAATAATAATAATAATAATAATAATAATAATAATAATAATAATAAATAATAATAATAATAATAAAACCTGTTTTAATCCTCCTAGTGGTGTAATGATGCCTTTCTCATGTACATATAATATTCTGGTATTCCATTCAAAATTTATCTCTTCGATTTTTGAAACAAACCAAGAGATTGTTTGTGCATTAACTAGTATAACATACAGAATAAAACAATGCTTTGATTGCGTGAGTCATTCACATTTTCACGAACCAAAGTCGGTTCGTGCGGCCACCAACTAACATGACACATAAACTCTTCTAGTACGCACTCTAAATTACGATTTAAATGTTTGTTGTATCCGAAAATATTTTAAGTGAGGGTGTACAATATTGAACACACTTTACCCTATGCCTCCGGAACCGGAAGTCGGATCCGGATGAAATTCAGGCATTCTGTATGGGACCACGAGACCTTTCATTTGAATCTACTTTTGTGGAAATCAGTCAAACCATCGCTGAGAAAAGTGAGTGAGATCTATTGTGGTATATATGACCACTATTTCCGGTACTTCTGGAACCGGATACCGGGAACCAGGATAGCTGGAATCGGTTTGTTTAGTTGCCTACTGATAATGACTTTCGATTTGTGTGGTTTTGAGACCAGTTTAGAAAATTTTTTACGTTTTTTGTTTCGCCGGTTTAAGTGACGGTGTACAATATTGAACACACTTTACCCTATAATTCCGGAACCGAAAGTCGGATCCGGATGAAATTCAGGAATTCCGTATGGGACCACGAGACCTTTCATTTGAATCTAAGTTTGTCAAAATCAGTTCAGCCATCTCCGAGAAAACCTAGTGAGATTATTTGACACATACACACACACATACATACACACACACAGGCATTGCTCAGCTTGATGAACTGAGTCGAATGGTATATGACACTTGGCCCTCCGGGCCAATTTTCACTGGTCGGTTTTCCAAGTGATTGCATAACCTTTCTATATGAGAAAGGCAATAATAATAATAATAATAATAATAATAATAATAATAATAATAATAATAATAATAATAATAATAATAATAATAATAATAATAATAATAAAAATAATAATAATAATAATAATAATAATAATAATAATAATAATAATAATCCTACTACATGTTATATGTTGCTGATTTAAGCTGTTTAGCTTGACTTACATATGCAGAAGTAACAGAAACTCAGGTTCGTTTCATTTGTTAGATTTAGTTTATTTGGTTTAATCGAAATAGAGTATGAGATAGTAAGTATAGGTTCAACTACGTTCAAAACTGTTCCTATTTGTAGGTCATATTTGTTGGTAGTAAACGAACCAACTTCGGCTATTCCGAATCAAAAACTGCAAAACGGATCTCACTTACTTTTCTTGGAGATGGCCAAATCGTTTTTCAGAAACTTATAGGTTCAAAAGAAAAGTCTTACAGTTTCATACAGAATTCCTTAATTTGTTGTGGATACTACTTTCGGTTCCGGAACTACAGGGTAAACAGGTTTTATAGAGTTTGTTAAATTAGGTTCGAACAAACTGTCCTATTTCTATTCAATAAAGAGTTGTTTTTGCGAATTTCACGGTTATATTTATGATGTAATGAGTAATATGAGAAAGGCATCATTACACCACTAGGTGGATTAAAATAGGTTTTGTCATGTTATGTTTAGTTTCTGAAAACTTTTCCCCTTTATGATGCCAACCAATTCCTATCTCTCTGTTTCTTGAGATTCCAATATTATTAGTTTGTCAGTGACAGAGTTTTCATGTATATATATATATATATATATATATATATATATATATATATATATATATATATATATATATATATATATATATATATATATATATATATATATATATATATATATATATATATATATATATATATATATATATATATATATATATATATATATATATATATATATATATATATATATATATATATATATATATATATATATATTCTTTTTTTCATTCCGGGGTCGCGATCCCCTGGTCCACACACCTAATCACTCATACTAATATCATTGCATAAATAGTTGCATTGATAGTCGTTACTCTGTCCGCTTGTGTCTTATCTTTTCTTGTCGTATCCGTCATATCTCATCCCTATTTTCTTTTTAGTTCGAAGTATTTTTTAGTATATTTTCAGTGTTAGTTTTATGTTATTTAATGATAAACCATCTTCTTTCACCATAGAAATTCTCCTTATTTATAACATTATTTCTGTATTCCATGCCATTATGTTTACCTCTCTTGAATTTAACTTTTTTTTTCTTATGACCAGCAGGGTATTGCTGTGTATGACATGATTTCCATGTTTATAATATATTTGAATTTTCTTGATTGGTTGACTCATCTAGGATCATTAGAATCCCATATTTTCCCATAGTTTATTTCCACGTTGTATTACTTCAACTATATGTTTGGGTTTCTTTAAGTATGCTCTCTCTTTTTCCTTCTTCATATGTTTTCCCCCCATTATATATCTTCTTTGACAATGTAACCTATTGCTTTATTGTCCCTCTGATGTATCTTTATCATCATCAGTTTATAATCATCAGTTTCAACTTATTTTTCTTTCTTCGTTTGGTGTCCCTTTGTTTACATTGTGATAGTTTCATTGCATAAGTAAAATTTTATTTCTTATTGACCCCCTCTTATTACCCTCTTAACAGTTCTTAACTGTTCTTCTGCTCGCATTCATGTTTTTTCTCGTGCTCGAATTGATTCATTTCGACTTTCATCTTACATATTTTGCTGATATTTTTCCCTTTTTTGGTATATTTTTCATGTTTTATCTTATCCATTGTTTTCCTTACACTGTGTTTTTAGTTTTTCGTTGAATTCTTATGTCAACGTATCATTGTATGATGTTTGCTGTTAATTTCTGTTATAACTGTATCCTATTTTCCTTATTTTAATTACTCTCAGGATTTCAGTTTCCCTTATATTTTTAATATTATTCCTTTTTAATTAGTTTTCCGATGAAACTCTTAATACAATATGTTTATTTTCGTGTATTACTTTGTATACATTTTGATTTTTTTTGTCGTGAATACGACCTACTTTACTATGGGGTGCCTTTTCAAAATTTACCCTCTGAGAGAGTGATAAGTTTTTAATCGTGAACATCTCTTGTTGTATCTAACGAATCAACATAATTTTTGCTTCATGCCATCGGAAATATGATCACAATTTTATGATAGAATGTTCAGTTGTGTGACATAATCTCAAATAACTCAAAATTAATTTTTTCTGGAATGTTTGGTATAAACGAGTATCAAAGAGGATAATTCATAAGGCACGTTAGCCTTTCTCGTATTTTGAAAGCTTATAACTCAGTTATCTGTGCAAGGATTTATATAATCTAACTACCAATAGAATCGAAATTTTTCAACCTAAGCGTGTAAAGAAAAAGCATTGAAGTATTTCAATAGTACACTATTGAAAAACCTGTCTCATTTGACCCATGTCAACACCAGCCAATCAGATCGCGTTCTGAGGAAGAGAACAAAATATCTGCTGCTGTACAAGAAATCGTTCGAGAAAAATGTTCCGAACAGTGCTTAATATCGTAGTGAGTTCCACAATTTGGTCCTTCTGAAAGGCAGGAATGAATCCCGTACAGCTTTCCTAGTTTCTTTCAATGAAATGCAAATCCGAAATGAAATAATCGACCATAAAATTCTATATGCTACTATTTTTATAGCCACAAGGACCGCCGATTAGTGAAAAAGCTACAAACGAAATCACGTAAAAAAAACCTCTTAACAAAAATTGGATCAGTTTGTATTCTATCGCCACTGCGAGCAGATGTAATGTGTGTCGTTTGCAAAGCTAGCTTCGCTTCCGACAAGAGCGTTCACGTCACAGCTGCCAGTCGTTTGAATTGGTGAAAAAACAACGAAAAGAGGACAACGGTGGAGAGCATTACTCAAAATCAGCCCTTCTAATGGCTCTAACAGTTTTCTAAAGAACTATAGGATTTCTTCTTCGCAAATAGAAGGTAAATATCCTAAGTTTAGTGCAAATCTAGATCATGTTGATTAGATTTGTGCACTTTGCGCTGTGTGAAATTCACATTAATCGAGATCAAGTGAAGCCTTCTTTGTTTTTGCGAAAAATGTAAAAAAGGGGAATGCTTGCATAATTCATACAATTGGTCAACTAATTGATATTCGAAAGTGTTAAGGAACATGTCAGTTGTTTTCGTATTCACGACATCCAATTATGTCTCTGACATTACCCACCCGCCTTTTTTAATACTTTTCTAATGTTTCTTGGATAATTTCCTAATTATCTCAATATTCTGTGGTAAGGTTCAGTTTATCAATCCGTATACTTTTTCAATCGGTTATTGTGAACCTTTTCTAGTCTATTCTCATTTTTTATAGTTGTTGTTTGCTCACTAGGAAGAGCGACTACTTTATACGGTCTTCTCCAAAGTGATTGTAACTTTTGTCCTTTGCCTGTGGGATTGGCTTTTACTAGCACTAAGTCTCCCCACATTGGTTGCCATTCGTTGGAGTTTTAATCATACAATTCTTTGCGCTTTTGTTTAGACGCAATTAGATTCTCCCGGGCTTGATGATGAAGTCGTTTAAATGTAGATCGCATTTCATTGACGTAGTCCTCATAGTAGAGACCATCATATCGTATTTGTAAACGGAGTTTGGAATTTTCGCCCGTCTTCCATATAATAATTCAAACGGTGTATAACTCGTTGAGGAAATTACAGTGATATTATATTCGAAACTGAAGAATGGGAGTGATTGATTCCATGTTTTCGGTTCGTTACCTACGTATTGTCTTAAATAGGTTTTCAATTCCCTATTCGATCGTTCCACCAAGTTTGCTTGTGGATGATATGTACTTGAAGTAATTTTTTTAATTTTTAAATTTTTTAAATGGCACTCTCTTGATTTTCCATCGGTGCTACAATTAAATATCTAGTTAGATCGTCTTGCATAACAAGTACGTATCTGTTCCCCCATTCTGACTCAGGTAATATCACTATGTCCATATACAACTTCTCGAACGGTTCGAACGATGTCGTGGTAATTCTCATTGGAATTTTGTTCGCTCGACCGATTTTGTTTTTCTGGCACGAGTTGCATTGTTTAACATAATTTTCAATATCTTTCCGCATATTAGTCCAATGGAATAGTGAACTCATTACTTCCAACATTCGTTTGCTTCCAACATGTCCGCTTAGAGGAGCATCGTAGAATTCTTTCAATGTAGTTTTGCGGTCCTTTTCTGGCACCCACATCCTGTCATTTTCCGGTGCGTATAGTGTGAAAATTTTATCGAATTTCTCGGCAATAAATCTGAACTCATTTGCCTCAGGGGTTTTCTGCATGTTTCGAAAAGAGATAATCTGCATGTTCTTTGCATTTTTCATGTCTTCAGGGCAGTTAGTGAATGCATCCACTAACCCATCTATTAGAATTCTTGTATCGGTTATTGATCTATTCGAGCCGTTTAGAACTAATCCTAATATTTTACGATCTGGAATTGAAAATACTCTTCCATTCAGATAGTCTTTTAAACCGTGTGGTAAGTCTATCATCTCGGCTAGTTCTTTATATGCTGATCTACTGTTTGATATTACGAAAGTACCATCAAAATCGCTTTCGTTAGTTTTTTGTTTTGAAAATTTCAGCAGATCAAATTTTATATCATTGTTATTTATGCATATTTCATATTCTTCGAAAAATGAGAGTGCTCCCAAATTTTCCTTTTCGTCCCATCCAAAATCGATGTTTTCTAATCCGTCCATGTGCGGATTCCATTCTGTCTTTTGTTTATTTTTAAATAACGTAAACCTGCCTGATTCGTGTTTAAGTTGTTTTGGGGGAGTTGTTTTATTTTCCGCGTCTTTCCGCTTCGCAAGTTCATTTTTTTCTGCTTGCTGCTGTTGACGCTTTTGCTGTCTAGTGACTATTGAAATAGGGTGTAAGGACTCGGCCTGTTCGGGCAGTCTGTTTAAAAAGTCTGCCACAACATTGTCTTTGCCTTGTTTATAGCGAATGTCCATTTCCAACCCTTGTAGTTTCAGACGTAGACGAGTTAGCGTAGGCGAAGTTTCTTTTAAATGCCATATTGAAATCAGCGGTCTATGATCAGTGTATACAATAAATCTCTGATTATAAATAACATGTTTGAAACGGTTCACTGCCCATACGATGGCTTACAACTCTTTTCAATCATATGGTACTTTCTTTCAGCGCCTACTAGACCTCTGGTTGCATATGAAATAGGCCTGTCGATCGATTTTTCATTAGAGAGTACTGCTCCAATAGCGTACTCGCTTGCATCTGTCGTGTTCACGAACGTATCTTTATAGTTCGGTCTAACTTATAGTGTGTCAGAAGTTAAAAAAATTCGCAATTCCTCAAAAGATTTTTGACACTCTTCTGTCAAAGTAAACTTAACATTCTTTCGCAAGAGATCGTTCAATGGTTTACGTTTGTCTGCTATGTGAGGTATGAATTTTCCGTAGAAATTTACTGTTCCTAAGAATGACCGGACACCTTCGACTGTTTTTGGTGCCGCCATCTCATTTATTGTTTTTATATTGTCCCCCATAGGACGAATTCCTTCTTTGTCAATTACATGTCCTAAATACTCCGTTTTTCAAAATTTGGCATTTACCTGGCTCGACTTTTAGATTATGTCGCGGAGAGCCTCTAAAACTTTGCGTAAGTTTTCATTGTATTCTTCGATGGTAACACCAAAAACAATTTAACCCCTTCTATCTCATAAAGTACCGTATTCATTAATCTTTGGAACGTCGACGGGCTGTTACGCAGGCCCATAGGCATTCTTGTGAATTCAAAGTGGCCTTTTGGAGTTGATACGCTATCTTGGCTGCATCTGTTGAGTTAATCGGTACTTGGTAAAACCCCGATTTTACTGCTTCCAAGATTATCTAGAATCTCGTCAATTAGTGGAATTGAGTATACAAATGGCTTTGTAACTAAATTTAAAGCTCTGAAGTCATGATACCTTGTGATACCTTGTTTACGCATTTCTTCAATTTCTTCATTAATATGCTTCTTCGTAGCTTCTGGAAACCTGTATTGCCGTTTATTGATCGGCCCATTTGAAGTGGTCTCAATTTGTCCCCCTTTAGTTAGAATACATCGCTATAAGATGTCATAATTGTCTCTATATCCATAAAATTTGTTCTCTTTAAATTATTTATATTTAGTGATTTTAATACTTTATCCGTTCGGTCTCGACCAGTTATTCGGCCATATCTTTTATTTTCCGTAAGAATTATGTCTTGATTTGTATCTAAATCAAAGAAAAACATTTCACCATCTCGTCACACTCTCTGTTTGTAAAATCTTTTTCTTCTTCATTAGTAATATTAGTTCCACAACGTAGAGGCATACTATCAGAACGATCGTCGTTTTTGTATATATCATAGTTGTTCTGATACGGTGCATTAATGTTATTATTTTTATTCACTTTTTGGTTCATTTCATATTTATTATGCTTTGCTAAACTGCCCTCCAAGTCTTCAGCATTAACGATAATTATTTCATTTTGCTACTTTTTGCAGCAGTTTTAATATATTTTTCGGTTGTCCTATTTCTACTTGAAGATTTTTGTATTTCAAAATTATTGTTTGCTTTAGTTGCACTGTTTGAAGACATCTTTGGCTTCTCATTAGTATCATTTACTTCATTATTTCTTTCATTATTTATGCGGGTGGCTAATTCAATGTTGCACCCATTCTTATCTGCAGCACGCATCTCATAATGCTCAGTTGCGTGTACCTGTTACTGGTATATTTGCTACCTTATTGTGCTCGTTTGGTACACTTAGGCATATGTACTCGATATTCTGAGTGACATAAATTGTGTATATATTTAAAAACTCTGCTCCAATGATTCCAGGAACACACAAATCTTTTACTATATAAAATCTAACTCTGTAATGAGTTTTTCCAAGCATCAACGTGACTTTTACTGACCCAATAGTCTGTGATTGAGTTCCATCAAAGCCTGCAATGTATAAATTATCTTTATAGTTTATTTTCTCTGGTCCTATTTTCGGAGTCGGGCTTAGGCATCTGTCGGACATACCAGAGACTTGAGCGATTCGCATTGTTCAGATGCCTAAACCCGACTCCTCTGGTAGAAGGTAAAAGTTAAGTTACTGAAAGATTTCTGTTTGTTTAAATCTGTCACGTCTCTCCTTTTCCGTTCTATATATTCACATCCTTGCTCTCTCTTGAGTACTATCATTCTATAATTCGGTAGTAACATGTGATTAGGGCATATCGCACGATAGGTCCTTGCGAATGTTACAAAATATAATGCTCATTGCTCGGCTCTACAACCTTCATTAACACAATAATCGATATAATCTCGTAGATAGAAGCCCAGTCTACGAAATTGTGCGCAATATGCTTGAATTTCATGTTTAAAAGTTGAGTAATGAGCATTATTTTTCGTAACTTTCAAAAGGGCATATCACACGATATGCCCTAATCACATGTTAGTACCGAATTTTCACTTTCTGTTTCTACAAAAATGGTCTCTTGTTAGGTGAATATCGCATAAAAAGTACGGGTGTGTAAGTTATGTCAGAGACATAACTGGATGTCGTGAATACGAATAAAACTGACACTCTTTCTTTATACTTTCTAATATCAAAGGTCTACTTTCATTGCTGACTGCTCTTCCTGACGACCGAAGTCCAAATGAGAGGACGACCTGAGCGTTTCACGCTTTATGCTTGGTTTATTTTTACTGATGTTGGTGGGAGAACCTCACCTCGACATCCAGTTCCGTCTGTAGCAATAAAAGAAATGAACAGTTTTTATTCAAAGATTACCTTTTCTATTTGTTCAGTAGATTCTGATATGTGCCTGACTACCTCAAAACCGTCGTCCGGATGCGAAAAAGGCAAGCAAGCAAGCGTGATGAATTTTCCTCATTATTTTCAAAAGTTTTAGAAAACTTTGTTTTTCAATTATTTTCAGGGTTTTTTCACGCTGTTGAAAATTTAATCACAAATTCCTGTTTATATTCCCGACAGCTTGTAAAAAAAATATTTTGTTGGGTTAAGTACATCAAAAGATATCCGTTGTAATGTTCTGCTCATTCCTGTACAGGGTAAATTTTGAAAAGGTGCCCCATAGTAATGTAAGTCGTATTCAGGACAAAACAACCGATTTGAAGAATTCTAGAATTAGGAACTGGACCTGAGCTCAAGAACTAGATTCAGAACTAAGAGCAGACTCAGAGTTCAGTTGCAATTCTAGAACTATCATTTCGAAACTGAAATCAGTTACGGAATACAGTTCCAGAATCCAGTTTCAGAATGCGAATGAGAGTTGTTACCTGAGTGTTTGAGATTTTAACCAAGCAGAAGGTGCACTCTCCGTCGCTGCTGGTTGATGATATCGCTCCCTCGACGACCGGAAAGCAAATGATAAATCATTCTTATGACGTCTGCTTCCATCCAACACACAAGAAGAAATTATCGATTTTTGCATGCATTTTTTTAATAAATAATAACTGATAATAACTGTTTATTGATCTTATTTTTGTGTATTACATCAACATTTTACAGTACAAATATTTTGACCCTTTGGCCTTTCCTCTTTGTTGTTCATACGATTCGTTATTAATAATAGATGTTTTAGTTACTCTTGTTTTACATACTAATGTTTAATCATAATATTTATTTTAATTATTTATAAAATAACTACCAACTTATAACTATTCCTAACCTAATACGTACAAATTTTGAATTATTTGTATTTCAGTGATTGAGCACCTCTCTTCAAATTTCGTGCAGTATTGTTTGAATTTTTGTTCTAGTATATCCAGGGAGGCCATCTCATATACTTCACTAGTCCTTGTCCAAGGGGGTAGATTTAGAATCATCATTAAGATCTTACTTTGAATGCGCTGAAGACTAAGTTTGTGTGTTCGTGCACAGCCCCACCAAACAGGGACTGCGTATTCAATTGCGGGGTAGATGATTTGTTTACAGACAGCCATCTGGTTCTGATCGATTTTCGACCACGGTTCCCCTTTTATACGCATTCAGATTCGTCCTTACGCGAAAAAGCCAAGCAAAAGTAAAAAGTTCTCCTAGTTTTTTTTTCGAAATTTTAGAAAATTTAAGTTTTGAGTTGCTTGCGGTTATCTCACTCTGTTCATAATATTATCCTAAATTCCTGATCATATTTTTGATGAAATAGTGAAAGAATTATGTTGCTGCCGTTAATACAAGTCGAAATATTCACGATTAAGTTCTGCCTATTCTTCAATATGGCGAATTTTGAAAAGGCACCCCATAGTAAAGTAACTCGTATTTACGACAAAAGAAAACAGAAATATTGACTTAGTCGTCAAAAAAAGGAGTAAAAAAATTTAATTTTTTCGTTAGGTGTTTTAGCTGCAGCAACTTTTACAAATAACTGATTGTTTTTAGCACACTCTATTTTTAACATTTCGTGAGGCGGCAAACCTTTTTGCCATTGCCCCGTGTAATTTTGTGTCGTTCCTGCACACAGTCTATCCTGTAGACTAAGCTTGGTTTTATCATCCGCTTGGTATTTTTCCTGCATTTTGACATTGTTGTCTGCCTCGTATTTTGAGACTCTGTTCTCCTGTTTCTGATGAGATTCATATGATTCTGTTTTTGGTTCAAAAGTGAGAGGTATTTTCCGTAAGCATATCCAACCTTGGTCATTGTGTATGCTAGTCACATACTTATTCATAAATCTCATTCAAAAAATACCCCCTAGAGTCAAATTCTCCACTACGTCAAACTTCGTTTGGAAAATTCTTCCTGCGATGATGAAGTTTAGTTCTATGGTACCTAATGTTTTTCAAACATTACCTGTTACCCCGGAATATTCCATGATTTCGTTATCATTAATTGTATATGCTCCTAGGTACTCTGCGTTTCGTCTACTTATCAAATTGCCAAATGCTCCAGTGTCTACCAGCAACTGGATCTCGTTATTTGGTTCGTTTGTCGATCTCAACAACATCATAAATGCGTGGTATTTCGTCTTATGTAATTTGACCCATATCCCTTCTTTTCGTTTTTCGCTATCTTTTTCTTCGATGTAATTATTCACATCACTTTTCATTATATTTTCATTCTCCCCGTATCGATCCCAATTTTGCTTTTGACGTGTTTGCTTGACTAAATTTGCACTCGGGTTTCTTGATGCTCCATATCTTATTTGATATTTCTGATCCTGATATTATGATCATATCTTCGAAATATTTTACTGTTACTGTATGTCATGCAGTTTACCCATAATGTTTTTGAAATGTTTATTATCAAAAGTGTTGTTTTCGATTAAGCACCCGTCGTTGCGATAATATTCGTTGTGGAAGCTTCGGATGTGTTTATGAGAATTTGCGATCTGTCCCTCTGGATAACATTTATATTTATTGCTTCTCCAGAGTTTTGGTTTATCAATTGCATGGTAGGATAGCAGCCGATTTTCAATATTTGATAATAAATAGCTGAACTCCGCCACCTCCTTTAGGAATCTTATTGATTCTTAAAACTTAAGCTGTCTATGATTTTTGGCTAAATGTTTTAAGCTTTCATTCGATAATCCTGCTATAAAATGAATCGTTAATCCTCTTTCTGCGAAGGATTTCTGTACTTTTTCTTGACCTTGATTCCCTTGCTGAGTGTCAATATATTTCATTATTCGTAGCTCTCTTTCAGCGTACTCTTCAAAAGGTTCTCCATATTGTTGTTCGAGAGTTTCGATCCTCATAAAAATCTCTTCTACTGTGATTTTCAAACCGAATACGTCTCTTAAATTCCTGAACGTATCCTTTACTGTGTCGGCTCTTATTCTATGAATAAAGGTTGCCGCTTTACCTTTTAATTTCATTAATACTACATTTAGTAGAGGTTTCTAGTTTTCCCCTTCTGGGATGTCTTCTGCAAAATACTCTATTTGCACAATAAATGGCTCTAATTCGTCTACTGACCCGTGGAATTCCAGGATGCGTTGTATTGCCTCTAGCATTGGAAATTGGTACCCACCGTTATTTCTAGCCATCCTGGTTTCGTTTACCTTTTTACTGGAAGGTGCTATAATATTTTTTTAGCTGTAAATAATTACGATCTTGACCGTGGTTATGGTCAACCGTCATTAACGTAAATAAACTTGACCTAGTCCCACGTTACTGGTCATTGTATAGTATAAAGCTTCAACTGCTACGAGCCCTGCGTGGTCGAATTTCATTCGCATTGGCATTTTTGTTTATTATTGAGCCAGCCCAACTCGGTGCTTTCAAATTTGTCATGCCCGCCGTGTGCGCAAACCAAACTGTCTTTGTTAATTCCGTTATAAGGGTCGACGGCATAGGCTGCAACAACACACCGGTTTAACGTTATTGTTTACCGTACACGACTCAAATTCAATGTCGGTTTAATATTGTTATTGTCATATACCGCTTCTTTTCTCCGTACTCTGTTTTTATTTCGGTTGCCAGACTTTTAGCCGCAAATATGGCCGCGATTGTTTTGGTGTGTTGCCTAGCAACGCATTTTGCTATAGGCTCCGCCCATACGGGTTGGTTCACCACCTTTATAAATATATACTTCGTGGCATGCACTCCTGGTGCCTAACTCACTGACTTGCTTTGTTATGTCATTCCAAGTACGGCTACCTTTGCTTATTTGCGAAATGATGCGTCAAATTACCGATTCCTTCGCTCACACGCGTGAGGTTCGGTTGGTCACCTTGACCTTATAAACATTACACCAGTGCTAACTGTTCAGCTGGTCGTGGTTTTCTCGTCTCTTCAAAGAAGGCGACAACACAAGCGGAAAAAAACTTCGTAGGCCCTCATACCAGTGTGGCAACTTTTGTAAATATTATCCCGGTATTTTTTTCTCTTTAATACATGTGCCTCTAGTACATGTGCTCCGTATTGACCGTGGTCAGAACGTAAACAAATCAAATGTAAACGTAATCAATACGCCCGCAGTTTTCAAGGAAACTCGAACCTCGATCGGGCTCATACCAGCTCTGATCTGCTACCGTATTGACCAATAACAGTGTACTGACGGAATCAATTTCATTTCGTTAGCGAGCCACTTTGTCTCATACTTCAATGTGAAAACAAGAAAAACGAAAATACACGTAGACTCACCATACTAATACTGCTCCGCCAAACATCCTCAATTTCGAATTCTTCTCCCGTACTCCTGGCGTATCCCTGTTGCTATTGCGCGTACTGCTTTCTTTCTTCTCTCCCCGCGGTCAGTACCGCTGTCACCACTTGCATACGTCTTCCGACCGAGCGGCGGCGGGTGAAAATAATGAAAGGGGATGTTTCTTTCTGTTCTATACGGAAAATCGTAACTCTCTTTGTCAATATACCGTTTTTTTGTCGTGAATACGATATACTTTACTATGGGGTGCCTTTTCAAAATTCACCCTCTGTGAGAGTGATAAGTTTTTGATCGTGAATATCTCTTGTTGTATCTAACGAATCAACATAATTTTTGCTACATGCCATCGGAAATATGATCACAATTTTATGATCAAATTTTCAGTTGTGTGACATAATTTCAAATAATTCAAAATTAAACTTTTCTTAAATGTTTGGTATAAACGAGTATCAAAGAGGATAATTCATAGGGCGCGTTTGCCTTTCTCGTATTTTTGATGCTCATAGCTCAGTTATCTGTGAAAGGATTTATATAATCTAACCACCAATAGAATCGAAACGTGTATAGAAAAAGCATCGAAGTATTTCAATAGAACACTATTGAAAAACCTGTCTCACTTGACCCATGTCAACACCAGCCAATCAGAACGCGTTCTGAGGAAGAGAACAAAATATCTGCTGCTGTACAACAAATCGTTTGAGAAAAATGTTCCGAAAAGTGTTCAATACCGTAGTGAGTTCCACAATTTGGTCCTTCTAAAAGGCAGGAATGAATCCTGATAGTTTCTTTCAATGAAATGCAAATCCGAAATGAAATAATCGAAATTAAAATTCTCTATGCTGCTATTTTTATAGCCGTTAAGACCGCCCATTAGTGAAAAAGCTACAAACGAAATAACGTAAAAAGAAACCTCTTAACAAAAATTGGATCGCCACTGCGAGCAGATGTATTGTGTGTCGCTTGCAAAGCTAGTTTCGCTTCCGTCAAGAGCGATTACGTCACAGCTGCCAGACGTTTGCATTGATGAAAAAACAACGAAAAGAGGACAACAGTGGAGAGAATTACACAAAATCAGCCGTTCTATTAACTCTAAAAGTTTTCTAAAGAACTATTAGGATTTCTTCTTCGCAAATAGAAGGTAAATATCCTCAGTTTAGTGCAAATCTAGAACAGTTTAATTAGATTTGTGCACTTGTCGCTGTGTGAAATTCACACTAATCGAGATCAAGTGAAGGCTTCTTTGTTTTTGCGAAAAATGTGAAAAAAGGGAATGCTTGCATAATTCATACAATTAATCAACTAATTGATATTCGGAAGTGTTAAGGAATATGTCAGTTGTTTTCGTGTTCACGACATCCAGTTATGTCTATGACATTACCTACCCGTCTTTTTTTGTATTTCTTTACTTCTATGTGACTAATCTCTTGAATGATTCTTTAGATCAATTTAGTACCGGAACTTTTACACTTTTCGTTCAGCTTTTACTTTAATCTATTTACAGCAGAAGTTAATTGATAGACTTGTTCTATTTCGTTGAAATTAGACTTTTCGCTTCTGGTGAGATGCACTTTTTCGTTTCTGGTGAGATACACTTTTTGTTACTGGTGAGATACACTTTTCGTTTCTGGTGAGATGCACTTTTCGTTTCTGGTTAGGTGCACTTTTCGTTTCTTAATCTACCTCTAGCAGAAGTTAATTGATAGAATTGTTTTCTTCTAGTGAGATGCACTTTTCTTTTCTAGTGAGATGCACTTTTCGTTTCTGGTGAGAGGCAGTTTTCGTTTCTGGTGAGGGGTACTTTTTGTTCCTAGTGAAATGCACGTTTCGGTTCTGCTGTTACATTAACCTATGTTCAACAGAGGTTAATTGATTGACTTGTTTTCCTGGTGAAATGAGAACACAGATAACAAAACAAAACTGCAAGTCTGAAATTCAGAACACTAGCGCGCGTTAAGTTGCCTTTGCCTGTTTTAGTTATGTTTCGACCGCTTGAACCGACTAACTTGTCTACGGGTCGACGCCCGAGACTAACGGGTATTTCCCGCGCTCACTCTGAGACTAACTCTTAACTCTTCTCAACTATGATTTTTTAAGCCCCTAACATTTACTTTCGGGTGAAGCGTTCTAGTTACCTGCTGATAGGTATTCAATACTCAGCGAACACGGTGTGTAGCAGATGGAAATAGACATCCACATACACAAACGCATCAAGCGAGCGAATGGATAAAACTCAGAACTATCATCCACTAACTACACAAGCTACGTGTTTTCTTTACAGGCAATCAGTAACGACTGAAGACTGCAATGGGAAAATGGCATAAAATTACAGATATGTATCTTTGTGCAAATTTCATACTACGCAAAATGATGCGGTATTTTGACGTAGGACTACGTTTTTCTTTACTATGCTCTCCTGGGTGCATTTTAAAAATTTCACAACCCAAAAGTGTAACGAAATTACTCCAAATTTGTTTTTTTGATAACCTTTTTCCTGTTTGAGAATTTTCTCTAATTCTCTCACAAAACGAATCGAAAAAGACGTAAAATTGTTGTTAATACCACGTTTATTACAAAAACATTGGTTGAATAGTGAAAAAATAGGTCCAAACACGAAACATTAAAAGCAATTGAATCTATAAATAGACCCTGTTGCACGTTTGCTAGTTTCAGTATACGATAATTAATAATGCACAGAGGCACATCGGGTGCACAGACTGCCATCTACGGCAAGATAGTGGAACTACATCCGGCATTATTCAACTAGTGTTTCAGTCAATGACGAATATGAGTTTCCGTTCATTCAGCCGAAACTCAGAAAAACAACAACTAGTCCTCCTGTTAGCGTATCTGCTGTTGGACATTCGCAGTGTGAGTTTCGCTTTAAACAAAAGTCCAGCTTCTGATCGTTGGTATTGGAGGAAAAGGAAACGAAAAGTGGACAACGATGGAGAACATTATACAAAATCAGCCGTTCTAATGGCTCTAAATGTTATCTATAGAACTGTGAGGGTAATTTCTTTGCAAATCAAAGGTAAAAAAATATCAGTTTAGTGTAAATCTAAAATAAATTGATAAGCTTTGTGTACTTTTCGCGGTACGAAATTCGTTCGAGAAAAATGTTCGAAACAGTGTTTAATATCGCAGAGAATTTTACAATGTGGCCCTTCTGAGTACCAGAAATGAATCCCGTACAGCATTTCGATAATTTCTTTCAATGAAGTATGCAAATCCGAAATGAAATAATCGACATCAACATTTTATATTTTCATTCAGTGAAAAGCGTTCAAGCAGACAGGCTGTGTTACTGGCTTGTGAGTTAACAGCTATCACCGAGTCAAGGCAATATTCGGGGCGTTCCCGACTTGACAGCAATCGAAGAAGGCCATCCCATTCATACGCACAGAGGTGCGAACGCATAGAAGTGCTCAGACACAGTTGAAATCAATTATTTAAACATATGTATGTAATGGATGATCTATTGGATGAGAATTCAGTAAATCCAACTCTACCACCAGGCGAAAATTTAACGGTTCCTAACTCGCATAGAACGAAGTTTTACAATGAAACTTCTGCGGGCCCATGGATAGTCTGTTTTAGGCGTAAAATGAAGGCATTAAATTTATTCCAGATATCTAAAGAATTGACATCACGACTTCCCGCTACCAAAGAGATAGTGAAAGTCATAAAGACAAGATCCGCGTTGTAGTCGATTCCATAAAGCAGGCTAACGAGATTGTTGTTTGTGAATTATTTACCCGCGAATATCGAGTATATATTCCTTCGAAAGACGTCGAAATGGACGGTGTTATCACCGAAGCGGGTCTTTCGGTTAAAGAGTTGCTTGAGCATGGACTTGGACGTTTTAAAAACTCTACGCTTGAGGGAGTAAGGATACTCGAGTGCAGGCAATTGTTCTTAGTATCTTTAGGAGAAGGAAACAAAACTTATCGACCTTCAGATTCGTTTCGAGTGACATTCGCTGGATCTGCCTTGCCTAGCCATGTCAACATCGATAGAGTTCGCCTTACTTACCTTACCTTACCTAACAGCTATAGGCCTGGGGTGTCCTTTGCTGTATCAAGAATACGTCTCCACATAACTCGGTCCATGGCTGCTCGTCGCCAGCTACTCAAGGCACGGATGCTTCTGAGATCACCCTCCACTTGATCGATCCACCTTGCTCGCTGCGCTCCTCTTCTTCTTGTACCAGTCGGATTAGATTCAAGAACCATTTTCACTGGGCTGTCGTCCGACATCCTTATGACATGCCCAGCCCATCGTAGACATCCGATTTTAGCTGTCCGAGTTCGCCTTCCTGTTCGGCTTTTCATACCAAATGTTATGACCTGCACGAGCTGCAAAAATTTTGGCCCCACAGCTACTTACTGTAGTAATAAATCGAAATGTACTAAGTGTGAAAGGCCTCATAAGTACAACAATTGCAGTAAAGAAATTCAAACATATATTTATTGTGGGGAGAGTCCCCATTATGATCTTTCAGTATGCGCTGCATTCAAGTTGCATAAAGACAAAATGAAGCTTTCTTAAACAGCACGGTCCAAGCGCACATATGCAGAAATGCTTAAAACTATCATTTATTTCCCACCTTTGGAAACCGAAAACGGTTTTTCAAATCTTGCGGAGCCAGAGGATTCTGACTCTGACGGAAATAGTGAAGATACCTCGTTTGTCACTTCTCAAGGGTCTGTTAAGAATAGATTAACAAACTACAAAATACCAAAAAAGACACCTGAAATTACACCTTCAAAAAAAATCCCCGTGTTAAATTTAAAAAGCCAAGTTTAAAACCAAAAACTGTGCCTCCTGGTTTGTTAAATTCACAAACCAACCCAGGAACTAGCATAAGAAAAGTCAATAATCCAGTGGGCTCCGTTTTACAGCTACCATCAGGATTACTGAGGTTTTCGGAAATTGTAGGATGGATTTTCGCAGCATTCAATATTTCTGAACCTATAAAGACCATCATAACGGCATTCCTTCCAATAGCTAGAACTTTGTTGAAACAGTTATCAGCTCAATGGCCACTTCTCTCAGGGTTTGAATTATTTGATGGATAATTTATCATCCACCGCAAATAATTCAATCACTGTTCTGCAGTGGAATTGTCGAAGCATCATGCCAAAACTTGATTTATTTAAAGTTTTGTAGCATAGTCAAAAATATGAGGTATTTGCTTTGTGCGAAAAATGGCTTACATCAAACTTAGCCTTAAATTTTAATGACTTTAACATCATACGTCTCGATAGAGACTCCCCGTATGGTGAAGTACTTTTAGGAATTAAGAAATGTTATTGCTTTTATAGATTAAACATTCCTTCGACTTCTAGTATAGAAGTTGTTGGTTGTCAAACAAACATTAAAGGAAAGGACATTTGCATTGCTTCGGTATATATTCCTCCAAGAGCTCAAGTTGGACAATGACAGCTTAATGAAATTGTCGAAGTCCTTCCTGCTCCACGTTTGATTCTGGGAGATTTCAATTCGCACGGAATGATGTGGGGTTCCGTTTACAATGATAGCAGATCATATTTGCGACAATTTCAACACGACAGTATTGAATATGAGCAGCATGACACGTATTCCAAGACCTCCTGCACGTCATTAGATTTATCTTTTTGCTCGACTTCAATTCGACTAAATTGCACCTGGAAAGTATTTCCATTTATCATCCATTACATTTATCAGCGATCATTTGTCAATCAGCATCTCAATTAGCAACAACAAAGGCATTGCTAATTCAGTTGATATTACATATGGTAGACAAACAATATTGACTGGATTAAATTCTAAAGTAATATGTCAAGTATCTTAAATTCAATGAAAGAGCTTGAAGAATGTGACTTCCTCGTTTGTTCGATTCTGGAGGCCGCAGAACATGCCCAAACAAAACGATTTCTTGGTCCATCGTCTAACAGAAGGCCTTCAAACCCTTGGTGGGACAAAGAGTGCTCAGATGCTAAACACGCGAAACAAAATGCTTTCATGACGTTTTTAAAACGAGGATGAGGAACTCTTCAGAATTTTGAAGAATTCTTGGTTTTAGAATACAAGTACAAGAACATACTTCAGGTCAAGAAATGCAGCTATTGGAGACATTTTGTCGAAGGTTTCTCAAAAGAAATCTCAATGAGCACTCTTTGGAATACGGCCAGACGAATGAGAAATCGTAACGTAGGAAATCAGAGTGAGGAATACTCGAACCGATGGATATTTGATTTTGCGAGGAAAGTTTTTCCAGATTCTGTTCCTACGCATAGCATTATCGGGGAGTCTTCTCCAAACAATCAATCAATAGTCCCATTTTCAATGATTTAATTTTCCACAGCACTCATGTCTTGTAACAATAACGCTCCTGGGTTGGACAGAATTGAATTCAACTTGGTGAAGAATCTGCCCGACCTTGCAAAAAGACGTTTGTTGGGATTGATCAAGTTTCTTGAGCAAAATATTGTTCCACCTGACTGGAGGCAAGTGAAAGTTATCGCTATTCAAAAGCCGGGGAAACAAGCTTCCAATCACTACTCATATAGACCCATTGCAATGTTGTCCTGCATCAGAAAATTATTCGAGACGAACGGTTTGTTTTTTCAGTTTGGGATGAATGATCGCCTTGCATTACTTTCGTCTGATACCCAAATTGCCTTCGTAACGAACGAAAAGCGATCTCTACTGAGTGTCTGGCTGTGTCGTTTGATGCGATATACCCTCCGTTGTGTGCGGAACGAAAGGCTACGAGTAGTTCAAACACAATAGGTATGGGGTTGGCACTTCTAACTTAGTGCCTAAAAAGCATTGGACACAGCTGCGGTGTCAGTAGTAAAAGAATAATAATCGCGTGATCGGATCTAGGCGGGAAGATTTGAATTCTATTTTGCCGGTGTCAGTAGCATAGTGTGGTGAAGAACTACACTTGTTACACGACCATACTTGGGGACTCGAATTTAGTGTTCGACCCCCTCAAGTAGAAGGTAAAATAGAATTCATTTCTTTCTTCTGATCATGCCTATATGAGCCTGCCTAGTCTAGCTTTTCCGTTCTAAATTTATAACTGATTCAATCTAGAATACCTATCCGTCTTTTCATTTCATATCTTTCGTCTCTCTCAGTTAATGTTTGCCGAAAAGAACCAATTAAAATCGATATAGTAATAAAGTTTCGGTTTCATTTAGGCTTCAAGAATCTGCATCTGTTTATATAGCAGAGTTAGCAGCAGTTCATTATAGTTCATTATAACCATTCGCTCTAACGCTGCTAGCAAAAATGAACCGTTTTTCTTGGGCAAAATAAAAGAGTGTCTGAACGACATATTGAATAATAATTATCAAATCACAATAGTTTGGGTCCCGGCTCATTGCTCCATTCCAGGCAATGAAAGAGCCGATAGTTTTGCCAAACGTGGTGCTATTGAAGGTGAAATTTATAAGCGACCGATTTCTTTCAACGAATTCTATAGCGCGACTCGCCGAAAAACACTTGCCAGCTGGCAAGCTTCTTGGGATTAAGATGATCTGGGTCGGTAGATGCACTCAATTATTCCTAAAATATCGACAAAGGCATGGTTCAAGGGACTGAATGTGAGTAGGGATTTCATTCGTGTGATGTCCAAACTCATGTCCAATCACTACTCGTTAGATGCACATCTCCTTCGAATTGGACTTTCCGAGACTAATCATTGTGCTTGTGGCGAAGGCTATCGCGATATTGATCATGTCGTTTGGACATGCGTGGAGTATCGTGATGTCAGATCTCAACTAATAAATACCTTGCGTACCCAAGGCTATCCAATGTCCCAGTTCGCGACATTCTTGCTTGTCGTGACCTTCCTTACATGAAAGGGTTGGCGTGACCTTCCTTACATTGAGGGTTAGTTTTGACTCCTACTGCGTCCATTAGTTCATCCAATAGCAAAATTTTAATAAAAAATGATGTGCTGACAAAACCAAACTCAAAATAGGTTACGAAATCAACAACAAAATGTATAAAAACTTTAGCTTATTTGATAATTTATAGCAGTTAATCGTTTGGTTCAAATAATATGATATTTAAAAAATAAGAGGAATATGTTTTATTAAACTAAAATCCTTGTGACTATATTAGTATTATATTAGGATAAGGATTCTATGTAAAAGTGATGCTACGGCGAAGAAAAACTTATTTAAATTGCCTTAAGAAATAAACGTATTTATGAAAAAAAATTATATTTTGTTATTTTTGTAGCCATGGGGACTGCCCATTTGTGAAAATGCTACAAACGAAATCACGTAAAAAGAAATCTTTTCGACAAAATTGGTTCAGTTGGGAAACATTATATAAAATTAACTTTACTAATGTTTTCCAATGTTATTTAAAGATTTATTAATTTCACTTGCACAACATCGAAGGTAAAAAACATCCTTTTAGTGTAGATCTAGATTAATATAATTGGTTGTGCACTTATCGCTGTGCGAAATTCACACCAAACGAATGCAAATAAAGCCATACCACCTTCTGAAAGTCTGAAATGAATCCCGAGATTGCATCACAGAAAAAAACATTAAATCGGCTCGAAAACCGAAAAATGACAATCCGAAATGAAATAGTGACCCATAAAATTCTAAACGTTAGTATTTTTTTAGCCGTAAGAACCGCTCTTTTGAACTTTTAATCTATTATGTGCATTGTTCGCTCCGTTCGCAGTACAGCTTTTACTTCAAACAAGTGCAGAAAATTCATTAATGTATGAACACAACGAAGAGAGTACATATACTAAGGTCTCTTTTTACACGGTTTTTTGTCGCACGGTTTTTTTATACACGGCTTTTTTTACACGGATTCCGGAATTAACACGGTTTTTATTTACACGTTTTTCGCAATTAACACGGTTTCTCATTAGAGTTTAAAAAGAACTTTCTTTTTTTTTTTTTTTGAAAAATTTTAAAAAAGGGAACAGGTTGTCTGTAAGAAAACGATTATGAGAGTTAATTTAAAGTTTGAAAGTTGACTAAAATCATTCATTCAATAATTCACGGGAGTATTGACTGTCGTTCCATAAAATGATGAATTAGTCTTTAGATCTTGAGCCCCTGTCGTAAATTACACGACAACGTCTCTTACGCTCAGTTGTGGTGTATGATGTCAGCATCGTCATTGATATCATCGAGAATTTCGGAGCGTTGAAGAACTAGTCAAATTTACTTCAACTCTTCATCATATCGAGCAGTACAGTATTTCATACCCATTCGAATGATATAGCTCTAGTAGTATTATGATTTACGCCGACGAAATGAGTTGCTTCAGCATGACACATAGTTTTCCTCGTAAGATGCTGATCAAATTTATTTACTTTTGTTTTTTATTCACTATTTTTAGAAAAAAGTGTACTGTAAAATGTACTGTATTTTGAAAGTCGATGTACTGTATTTCCTTGATTTTTACGCCAAATGTACTGTTTTTCGTAAAAAAAATATACGAGCGTTACACATAGTAATACCTTTTCTAATTTGATTTATATTCATCTCCATGAATTCTTCCCCTTTAATTCTGTCTCTGCGTGCATAGATCTTCATCCAATACCCATGTCTTCCCACTCAGTTTAGTTGAAAATGACTGTTAAGATCGTTAGTGTTTACTACACATCGCACCTTCGGAATTGAAAAGAACTGATTCTCAAGCTTGATTTGTCGAACGTTCTAATTTGAAAGTATTATCGTTTTTCTGAAAACTGAATGCATTATACAGAAGACATGAGCCATTTAGATTAATTTGCTTGTCGTACAACGCGTTTTCTAAGTGTTCTAATTTTAATTTATCATCCAATGTGTTTTATCAAGTATGACTGGACCCTTCTCGTGACCTCTGGTTGTTTTTTAGATTTCCGTTTTTATTGTGAAACAACAGTTAAATTTTCACAGTTATGTGCACCTTATATAAATTTGGGAATTAAAAAATAAGCTTTTTTTCCCCTTCAAATTATGAAAAGTTACATTTGATCCAAAACAAAACAAACAAATAATCAAATGTACGGTTTTTGAAATTTTTACGTTAAATTTTCCACGCGGTTTTTTTTGCACGGTTTCCGCAATTAAAACGGTTTTTTTTACACGGATTTTTTTAACACGGTACGTAACCCCCGTGTAAAAAGAGACCTTAGTGTATACTGATCGACAGTTCTAAGGGCCATAGATGATAATGTTATAATCCGCAATTACGGTCAAATCATTTAGTTCCAAACCATTTTCAGTTTCTCTACATAAAATCAAGCAAAGTGTTAACTGGATTTTCTCATATATATTAATTTATTTTCATAAAATTGATTTCCAATCAGAATACGTGTCGTTACTAATCCATACGACGTCCAACTTCATGGGTGCCACGACTCGGTGAGGAACGTTAGCGCTGTAGGGAAGGGCACACAAGAATGTGGCAGATTTTCTTTGTGCGTGGTTCGCCAAACGAGAGGCAACCGTTTCATTCGAGATTTTGCTCGTTGAAATAATTGTCAACTGTGTTGAAAGTTGAAGAAATGGTAACCTTCGGTTCTTCCGAAAGCATTTTACAATAATCTAATGAGATTTTCCTTGAAATGGATAATTTATTAGTAGATAATGTACCAAAGTAAATGTGCATTTTTAAAGTGGTCTGCCCTTTGTCGATAGCAGTCTTACGTCAATCTTGTGGTTATGTATCTAACATTACCTACAACAAGTTTTTTTTATACATGACGCGAAACTACCCTATGGCTAACGAAGCAGAACCTACTATATGAAATTTTAGGTGTAGGCCAACGGTCGACCCGGTCCCCGTGCACGAAATATCAAAGAATGACATCATTTGTTCACTGTTATAGGCTAATGGAAACATAGGTCAATTCAACCCAATTGTTCAATGCAATAATTGAAAATAATTGAAATACTGAAATCACGCTACCATACAAGTTCAAGTTAAAGGTTTCCGAATCGATTGGTAGTTAAATTATATAAATCCATCTACAGATCACTGAGCGATTAGCGTTCAAAAAGTTAACAAAAATTTAACGCTTTTTGTTAAAGTTTTTTAATTTTTAATTGACACTCGGACACGTATAGTGAAGAGCAAGACATTTTTAATGTAAAAATCGACGATGCGAATTAATACGTTTTTTTTGGGTCTTCGGAAGCGCTGCCGGCGCTTTGGCATGATTTTTATCTCGTTTTATAATATTTCTTAGGACTGCTAATAGCCACTAGTCTTTATTAGTAAAGCCTGTTCTTTCTAAAATCGACCTAAAATTCTCGCTGTCCTGCTGAAAGCCGAACTTATCTTCAAGTCTTGTTTTGATCAACGAAACCTCTAAATTATCACGCAATTACAGAAAGTCGTTTTTAGTGGATTTCGTTTGGTTTTGGATTCTTGTTGATTTCTCTGCAAAAGAACTATATTTTTATTATTCTTCAAAAAATTTAACAAATACAGCCAAAAAACCACAAGAATCAGCCCCATGGTGTTGTTCGAGCTATCGATGTGGAACACGGCAATCAAAATTTCTAATGATCGATATTTTCAATCAAACAGTTCAATCAATCGCCATGCTTTTGAATACGCGATTGCACGAGAGTCTCCTTCGATTGATCTATTACACGCGGTTTTTATGCGGATTCTCGAAGTTACGCGGTACGCATCCCCCTCGTAAAAATTAATTCCAGTATATTAAGAACCAACATCGAACACGTGATCCCAGACTCGGTTCGCCTTGATTCGTGTTTGTCTTGTATCCAACTATACCTACGTTCATTCAAGCGTAACGGGTTTCGATATTTGAGCTTCTCTTCGCCAAGCTTGTATTCCAGTTTTTCATGCAGTTATCTTTATAGCATTAACTTTTTGTCTGCTTAGTGTCATGTTATAATTATACGGTACGATACTTGTAACAATCTTAGAAAAAAAAAACTCTCAACGGTAGTCCTTCGTTGGTCCAATACGTTGGAACCCTTCCAGCAAACTGAACGATTATTTCGTGCAATATGCCGTTCAACAAACGAAGAATGAACAATTTCGCTATAGGCGAGAAAATCAATTATAGAAGCATTGAGGGACTAAATTGACCATCTTATATTAACAAAGGTGTCTCCAAATTATAAACAAATTAAGAATGCTCATTTTTTAAAACCATACATACTTAGTGCCTTATTGATTGGCGAACAAAATGAGTCGTAAGCCCACTACACTTAATCAGTGAAAATAATCCGTATTGCCTTTCTTATATAGAAATGTTATGCAATCACTTGAAAAACCGACTAGTGAAAATTGGCCAGGAGGGCTAAGTGTCATATACCATTCGACTCAGTTCAACGAGCTGAGCAATCTCTCTCTCTCTCTCTGTGTGTGTGTGTATGTGTGTGTATGTGTGTGTATGGGTCAAATAATATCACTAGGCTTTCTCGGAGATGGCTAATCCCGATTTTGACAAACTTGGATTCAAATGAAAGGTCTCGTGGTCCCATACGGAATTCCTGAATTTCATCCGGATCCGACTTCCGGTTACCGAGTTATAGGGTAAAGTGTGTTCAATGTTGTACACCGTCACTTAAACCGGCGAAACAAAACACGTAAAAATATTTCTAAGCTGGTCTCAAAACTACACAAATCGATAATAATTATCAGTAGGCAACTAAACAAACTGATTCCGGCTATCCTGGTTCCCGGTATCCGGTTCCGGAAGTACCAGACATAGTGGTCATGTATACCGAAATCTCACTCACTTTTCTCAGCGATGACCGATTTCCACAAACTTAGATTCAAATGAAAGATGTTCCGGTCCCATACGGAATTCCTGAATTTCATCCGGATCCGACTCCCAGTTTCGGAATTGTAGGGTAAAGTATATCGATATTGTACACCGTCACTTAAACCGGCGAAACAAAAATCGTAAAAAAATTTCTAAACTGGTCTCAAAACTACACAAATCGATAGTCATTATCAGTAGGCAACTAAACAAACCGATTCCGGCTATCTTGGTTCCCGTTATCCGGTTCCGGAAGTACCGGAAATAGTGGTCATATATATCGAAATTGATCTCACTCACTTTTCTCAGCGATGATTTGACCGATTTCCACAAACTTAGATTCAAATGAAAGGTGTTCCGGTCCCATACGGAATTCCTGAATTTCATCCGGATCCGACTCCCAGTTCCGGAATTATAGAGTAAAGTGCGTTCAATATTGTACACCGTCACTTAAACCGGCGAAACAAAAAACGTGAAAAAATTTCTAAACTGATCGCAAAACTACACAAATTGATAGTCATTACATCAGTACGCAACTAAACAAACAGATTCCGGCTATTCTGGTTCCCGGTATCCGGTTCCGAAAGTACCGGAAATAGTGGTCATATATAACGAAATGGATCTCACTCACTTTTTTCAGCGATGGTAAAAAATGTTATAAACTGGTCTCAAAACTACACAAATCGATAGTCATTATCAGTAGGTAACTAAACAAATCGATTTCGGCTATCCTGGTGGTCATATATACCAAAATTGATCTCACTCACTTTTCTCAGTGATGGTTTGACCGATTTCCACAAACTTAGATTCAAATGAAAGGTCTCACGGTCTCATATGGAATTCCTCAATTTCATCCGGATCCGACTTCCGGTTCCGGAGTTATAGGGTAAAGTGTGTTCAATATTGTACACCGTCACTTAAACTGGCGGAACAAAAACCGTAAAAAATGTTATAAACTGGACTCTAAACCGTTATTCCCAATTTTAGGGTCAATTGGAAGGTCTTATGGTCCTACCAAAAATTGCTGCATATTTTCGGATACAACAAACATTTAAATCGTAATTTAGAGTGCGTACTAGTAGAGTTTGTATGTCATGATAGTTGGTGTCTGTACGAACCGACTTTGAGTATACCGGTTCTCGGGTTCCGGTGCCGGAAGTGCATATAATAGTAAACCCACTTCGTTTTCTTAAGGATGACCTGCGCAATCAAAGCACTGTTTTATTCTGTATGTTATACTAGATAATGCACAAACAATCTCTTGGTTTCTTTCAAAAATCGAAGAGAAAAATTTTGAATAGAATACCACACTATTAAATATGAGAAAGGCATCATTACACCACTAGGTGGATTAAAACAGGTTTTTCTATGTGTTAGTTCCACTCAATACGCTTTGGGCGATGATTCATTCAGCTCATGCGGTTGAAATTTTGGGTGCCTTATTGGGGCTCTCGTGCATACCGAACATTTTTCTTGTAGATTCGAGCGAAACTCTTACTATCATCTCCTGAAATATGCGTATGCCTAGTTTGAATTTGAATACAACTGGTTTATGTGTTTTAGAGTCGTAGTGGAACGTACTTAAATGAAAACATGCATTGACTTTCATATATCTAGATAAATTAAACGATAAAAAAATCGAAGGAAAGCAAAATTTTAATCACGTGAACCCTGATTTAAAATTCTTCAAATCATTGTTTTACCAAATCTCGAATTTATCTTATATATGAATCATTCACTACAATATACCAAAATTGGTAGAAAATTTTATCAGCGTCATTTTAAATGGGCTATTGTCCCAACACTCCTCTCAGTAGTAAATTCACTATGTTATTTTGCCGATTACTCGACTTTTAACCATTGAATTGAGATAAAATCGAATACAACTTCTTTGCTTCGCCTCTTAGAAGCAATACCGCAGAAATAGTTGTGTCAAAATTGGCTCAATACTACTGTTATAGCGATAAGGAAACTCGGAGCAAATGCTCCTAATTTCTTTTTACTCTTGAAGTCAATCTATCGAACAGATACAACAGATCTCACTCTAACTAATGCTTTTCGTATATGATATATCTAATGGAGCTGAGATGAAATGGAGTACCGTTTCTGATTATTTTACTATTTTCAGGATTTACAATTCATTGCGATAGTTGCACAAGAAATGATAACTATATAAACTATAACCGATATCATGGTTTGCTCTTCCCTTCTGGTCAGGAAGAGGTACACACTCCTTATTATATGACGTCAATGTTTTCTCACACTCACAAGTCACAGTTAGCTCTCAAATGCTGATGGGAACGCAACTTATGTTAATAATCCTTCATCCTTCTCATATAGAAAGATGATGCAATGATTGTGGAATCCATGTTCTAACTCGAGGCAATTCGATTCAGTTAGTCGAGTACGCAAAATGTCTGTATGTGTGTATATGTGTGTATATGTATGTATTATAACACTTTTACGCACTCAACTTTCTCAACTGAAAGGTTTTGTAATCCCATACGAATTTCCTACATTTTGTTCGAATCCGATGTCCGGTTCCGGGAGTACAGGGTGATACGAGCCAAAAACTAAAAGTGTGTGCACTAATCTTTCCGGAATAACAGGGTGATTAGTAAAAAAATCAGTTTTAAACTACTAAGTCGCTTTCTTCAAAGATGGTGTGAATAATTTTTGTAGCCTAAGGTTTAAATGAACGGTCTTATGATCTCATGCAAAACTTCTGAATTTCATTTGGGTTCGACTTCGGGTTTCTGAATTACAGGGTGAGGAGCAATAATACTTTTATATCGCCGCTAAAAGCGCAAAGTGAAAGACATAAAAAATAATCTAAACCAGTCTCAAACTTTTTAATATCGATAGTCAAATCCAGTAGAAGGCCCAACAAAGCGACTCCGACTATTCTGATTTCTGATTCTAGAAGCATCGGAAATAGTGGAACTGTTTCATTGTGTAGGTTATACTTGTTTATGCAAAAACAAACTTTATTTTTTTTCAAGAAGCAAAGAAAATTGTTTCGATTGATACAATATTACCTAAAGGCTTTGACACTGTATAATAAAGATATCCAGCTCTAACATTTTACGAACAAATCATAAGCGACATATATTTTTGCGATTTCGGGTGAAAAAAAAATAGCAACTCTGCTAAATGCAGTTGACATTTGTTCAATGTGAAAAAAAAGTTCAACGGTGGTCCTTCATTCGATTATTGATCCAATGAACGTCCAATCAATCGTTCAACGGGAGGCCAACACGAGGACTTCGTTTGTCGATTTTGAAACGAAACGGTTGAACCGAATGCCATTTTTTGTCGTGAATACGACTTACTTTACTATGGGGTGCCTTTTCAATATTTACCGTCTGAGAGAGTGATAAGTTTTTGATCGTGAATATCTCTTGTTGTATCTAACGAATCGACATAATTTTTGCTGCATGCCATCGGAAATATGATCACAATTTATGATAAAATATTCAGTTGTGTGACATAATCTCAAATAATTCAAAATTAAACTTTTCTGAAATGTTTGGTATAAACGAGTATCAAAAAAGATGATTCATAAGGCGCGTTTGCCTTTGTCGTATTTTTAAAGCTCATAGCACAGTGATCTGTGAAAGGATTTATATAATCTAACTACCAATAGAATCGAAATTTTTCAACTTAAGCGTGTAAAGAAACAGTATTGAAGTATTTCAATAGTAGACTATTGAAAAACCTGTCTCATTTGACCCATGTCAACACCAGCCAATCAGAACGCGTTCTGAGGAAGAGAACAAAATATCTGCTGCTGTACAACAAATCGTTCGAGAAAATGTTCCGAACAGTGTTTAATATCGTAGTAAGTTCCACAATTTGGTCCTTCTGAAAGGCAGGAATGTATCCCGTACAGCATCCGGATAGTTTCTTTCAACGAAATGCAAATCCGAAATGAAATAATCGACATTAGAATTCTGTATGCGGCTATTTTAATAACCGTTAGGACCGCCCATTAGTGAAAAAGCTACAAACGAAATCAGGTAAAAACAAGCCTCTCAACAAAAATTGGATCAGTTTGGATTCCATCGCCACTGCGAGCAGATGTATTTTGTGTCGTTTGCGAAGCTAGTTTCGCCTCCGACAAGAGCGATTACGTCACAGCTGCCAGTCATTTGTTTGCATTGGTGAAAAAGCAACGGTGGAGAGCATTACACAAAATCAGCGGTTCTAATGGCTCTAAAAGTTATCTAAGGAACTATTAGGATTTCTTGCTCGCAAATCGAAAGAATATCCTCAGTTTTGTGCAAATCTAGAACTGTTTGATTTGATTTTTGCACTTTTCGCTGTGTGAAGTTCACAGTAATCTAGATCAAGTGAAGCCTTCTTTGTTTTTTCGAAAAATGTGAAAAAGGGGAATGCTTGCATAATTCATACAATTGATCAACTAATTGATATTCGGAAGTGTTAAGGAACATGTCAGTTGTTTTTGTATTCACGACATCCAGTTATGTCTCAGACATTACCCACCCGCCTTTTTTCGTTCAACAAACCCGGAAGACAGAGGTCCATTGTTGAGCCATTTTTACCTTTTTTTATATATTTAAAAAATAGGTATAGAATTCGCTCAAACTTTCGAAAAATTTTCCGAGGACCAGAGGGCCGAATGTCATATACCAATCGATTCAGCTCGACGAACTGAGCAAATGTCCGTGTGTGTGTATGTGTGTGTGTCTGTATGTGTGTTGTCAACTAAGAGGTCGAGATCTCAGAGATGGCTGGACCGATTTTGATCAAACTAGTCGCAAATGAAAGGTCTCCCCGTCACCCAGAACGCTATTGAATGGTTTTGAGATCGGATGTTTACTTTTTGAGTTATACGAAGTTTTGTGTCAAAATTTTTAGATTTTTTGACAGTATCTGTCACAATTGACCTTAAAAACAGAATATGTTTCCAGAGATATCGATATTTTTGTGAAAGCCTTATTCCAGTAGAAGGAATTTTGAGCGCTGTATGAAAAAGCAATGCTTGGGAGCAACATGACACACGATTTTTTATATTGTTACATATAATTGTTTCTAAGTACCAAAAAGACTGTGTACAGCATCCTTTCTTAAGACAATTTGCCTCGTACCAATTTTAGCACGGTTCATTTTTGGCAACATAATCTTTCGTATATGGTATATGTAAACCAGATGATACCAGCATTATCGAGTTGGAAGTAATGCCATAATTATATTGATTTAAACTATTTACAGCAATAAATGCTGGAAGAACATGACTTCCATATACCATACGACTCAGTTCGTCGAGATCAGCAAATGCGTGTGTGACAAATAATTTCACTCAATTTTTTCGGAGATGGTAAAACCGTTTTCTACAAACTCAGATTCATATGAAAAGTCGTATACTCCCAAACAAGGTTCCTGAATTACGTTTGGATCTGACTTCTGATTGCGGAACCACAGGATGATATGTGAAACGAAATTAAAATAATGCAATTAATTTTTCTCGTAGATGGCTGAACCGATCTAAGATTCAAATGAAATCTAAGAATCATCTATGATTCAAATGAGAGGTTTTAAAATCCTATAAAACATCTTACTTTTTAGTCAGATCCGACTTCTGGTTCAGGAGATGCAGGGTGATTAGTATAAAAATGTCCATTTCACATAAATTAATCAGGTTTATCGGGTTTGCAGATTTGGATAGTCGATTACCAAATAAATTTATTTCGTATTCGTTTTTGGATTCGGAATGTACCCCCAAATTTCAATTCGCACTACAATTTCTCAAAGATGTCTACACACTCCTCAGGTGAATTTAACTGATTTCGGCTACACCGATTTTAGAATTCCGGTTTCAGTATCGAATCGATTCTCAAAGCTCAATCATTTTCTCAAAAAAGACCAAATCGAACTTCAAAAACAAAAATTACAGGACTTAAGGTCCCATACAAAATTGGTGAATTTTATCCGATTCTGGAATTACAGATGATGAGTTTATGAAACTCATGAAAATTATTTGGCGTAATAATTTATGGCCATTCGAATCATTTTGGGCTATGCTAATTCCTGAATACCGGCTCTGGAAGTACCATAAATAATGACGAAAAACTCTAAAGTGGAACTTACTTAGACATCTCATGGAATGTCGATTGTCACACGCTAAGATTGAAATTCGATATGTTTTGCAGTTTCGGCATTACAGGGTAATGAGTGATTAAAATCTCAATTTGCCGTTTAAAACGACGATAATTAAAATAATGTCATGAGAATTAAAACACCTATGAATATCCATGCAAAAACACATGCGGATTGATAAAAAAAGGTATCATCTCACTGCTAGGTGGCTTAATCACGTTTTCATATGAGGAGCTGGAGCCCCGTTGGACTAGTTTTACTGGAGAATTTCTGAAGTTTTTTTCACTTATAATTTTTAACTTACACTACATATTTGTACAATTCTTCTATTTCAAGTAGAATAACAACAAACTTGTCTTTCTATATGAAGGTAACACCTTATTTTCACACTATTTTTGCAAGAGAAAAAAAGTACGGGTGTGTACTGTCAGAGACATAACTGGATGTCGTGAATACGAATATGACACGCTTTATTTATGCTTCCGAATTCGAACTGGTAGTTGATCGATCGTTTGAATTGTGCAACTTTCCCCTCTTTCATTACTAGAAATTTAAACGATGCGCCTAGACTAAATTACAGATTAGTTACGTTAAATATTCTGAAACGCAATTAGATATTATGAAATAATCAGTATAGTTCATTATAATAAAAAATGGCGACTCTGAAAAGAACTTTTTATGAAAGCGTTCGTGACAAAGAGTAACGAGTTGAGTTAGTTCAGCACGCAGACTCTGAATTCTAAACCCATACTCCGGAACTAAGTTCTGAAACTTGAAGACCGCCATGACTACCAGAATGGGTTGTATAGAGTACAGTAAAGTAAATTTCCGCATAATTCTTTAGGGGTATTATTATGGTTCTGAAAAGAACCGAATAGAAAAAGTCTGGAATAAAGAACTGGACCCTGAGTTCAAGAACTAAATTTAGAACCAATAACAGACTCAGGATCCAGTTTGAATTATAAAACTGCAATTAGTTTCGGAATACAGTTCCAGAATCCAGTTTCAGCACGCAGGCTCTGAATACTAAACCTATATTGCGGAACTAATATCTGAAATTTGAACTTCTCGTTACGACTACCGAAAAGCAAATGAGAGTTGCGACCTGAGCGTTTGAGCTTTTAACCACGCAGAAGGTGCTCTCTCTGTCGCTGCTGGTTGATGGTTTAACTCTCGCGATGGCAGTCTTCTCACCTTGATGGCCAGCAAGTAAATGAGAGTTGCGACCTGATCGTTTGAGGTTTTAGCCACGCAGAAGGTGCTCTCTCCGTCGCTGCTGGTTGATGGTTTAACTCCAGCGATAGCACTCTGCTCGCCTTGATGGCTTGTTGCTACCTGAGCGTTTGAGGTTTTAACCACGCAGAAGGCGCTCTCTCCGTCGCTGCTGGTTGATGGTTCAACTCCAGCGATGACAGTCTGCTCGCCTTGATGACCAGCAAGCGAATGAGAGTTGCTACCTGAGCGTTTGAGGTTTTAACCACGCAGAAGGTGCTCTCTCGCGATGGCACTCTTCTCGCCTTGATGGCCAGCAAGCGAATGAGAGTTGCTACCTGAGCGTTTGAGGTTTTAGCCACGCAGAAGGTGCTCTCTCCGTCGCTGCTGGTTGATGGTTTAACTCTAGTGATAGCAGTCTGCTCGCCTTGATGGCTTGTTGCTACCTGAGCGTTTGAGGTTTTAACCACGCAGAAGGTGCTCTCTTCGTCGCTGCTGCTTGATGGTTTAACTCCAGCGATGACAGTCTGCTTGCCTTGATGGCCAGCAAGCGAATGAGAGTTGCTACCTGAGCGTTTGAGGTTTCAACTACGCAGAAGGTGCTCTCTCCGTCGCTGCTGGTTGATGGTTTAACTCCCGCGATGGCAGTCTGCTCGCCTTGATGGCCAGCAAGCGAATGAGAGTTGCTACCTGTGCGTTTGAGGTTTAACCACGCAGAAGGTTTAATTCCCACGACGTCTGCTACCATCGAACGCACGAAAAGAAATGATCGATTTTTACCACGGTTCCCCTTTTATATGCATTCAGTTGAAGATATGTGCCTGACTACCTCAAAATCGTCACCCTTGTGCGAAAAACCCAAGCGAAAGTAAAGAGTTTTCCGCATTATTTTCAATTTTTGAGAAAACTTAATTTTTGAGTTGTTTGTGGTTATCTCACATTGTTCAAAATATTATCCTAAATTCCTGATCATATTTTTGATGAAATGGTGAAAGAATTGTGTTGCTAAGATTAATACAAGTCGAGATATTCACGATAAAGTTCTGCCAATTCTTCCATATGACTAATTTTGAAAAAGCACCCCATAGTAAAGTAAGTCGTATTCACGACAAAACAACAAACCGACCCAGCAAACTGAACGAATATTTCGTGCAGTATGTCGTTCAACAAACGCTCAACGACCAACAAAATAGAACCGCTTGCTGAGAGGGATGTCATGCTATGGCGTAGCTGAACTTAAGACTGACTCCTCTCTAAGCTGACACGGTCTGCTAAAAGTGTTTACTTCTACAATTTTATTTTATACGACAATAAGGAATAAGAAATTTAGTTTTAAAATTTCTCAGGAACAGAAAGGCAAGAGTAATTTAGAATGACAGTGTACTTACAACAACAGTGTATACACGATACACGGTATCCGCTGTAAGATTTCTCATTTCATCTTCTTTAATAACATGTAATGGGTTATCGACGCTCGCTTCCCATTTTCCGAGACTTTTCGTGCTAACTGAAGCTCCTCCCCGAATTGTAACAGCACTTATATCCATATCAAATTTCATATAGCTATGACCATTAAAAGGAGAATTGCTTTTCGGAAACTCGAATGAGCCATACGTAGTGGGCTCTGTTACATCAACAAAAGCAGATCTTAGATCAATCGTATGATTTGGTGTGTTCGTCCCATCATATTCATCGCAAGTTAAATATTTCATGTTGGGAGGCCAAGAACCAACTTGCAGAATATTTCTAAAATATATGAATTTTTTTCAAATATAATAAAATGTAACATGTCACTATAGCATTTACTTAATTGCTAAGAATGTACGTAGAGCGAGGTCGAAATAGAATACAGTCGTTATTTGTGGTTCCTGCTTCATATTGTATGTAGTTCTGATTGCACCCAAACGGTCTTTACTCTTGCTATCTGACATGGGTCGTAATAATATGATGGTAGCATTTTCAATGCTACTAGATAATTCTCCTTGGTGTTGAGTAATAGCATGCCACGCAAAATTTCGTTCGAAGAACTCACGTTTTGAGGATTCTGAAAATAAAAACAATAAGAAAACGTATTATTCAACTAACCATGAAGCGTATGACCATTGGAATATCTAAGGCTCGGGAAATTTTTGAAATTTGAATAAATTTATTAAAATTAGTTCGTACCGTATTCTAACAGATGACGTAACTATGCTATGCAAAGACTGTGTAAAACATTTCATCCAAGGCCCGCAAGGCCGAATATAATATACCATTCGATTCAGCTCGACGAACTGAGTAAAAGTTTGTGTGTTTGTGCCTCTGTGTGTGTTTGTGCCTCTGTGTGTGCGTGTGTGTATGTATGTAACAAAAATATACACTCATATGTGGTCGCGTAGTCCCATAGCCTTCAGCTAAATTTTGTCCTGATCGGACTTCCAATTTTAGAATTAACATAGAAGCAGGTACGCAACAAAAATATGAAAAAATATACACTCACATTACGCAGAATTGACATTCACAAACTTAAAATAAAATGAAAGGTCTGTTAGTCCCAAAGCTTCCGACTTCCGGTTCCGAAGTAACAGAGTACTGTGTGCAAATTAATGAAAAAAGTGCACTCAATATTTCCGAGATTGCTTAACCGATTTACGCCACCTGGGATTCAATTTAAAGGTTTAAATTGTTTTGAAAAGCATCTTAAATTTTGCATCGATCTGATTTCCGATTCCGGAATTACAACGTGATAAGTGGAAAATTTGCCATTTTTATCTTCACACCTAGAAAAAATCGTGTAAATTTACGTCTTCTGTGACCGACATATTCGAGAATCAAGAATAACTGATTTATACAGCGGATATAACACATATTTAATACATTCTGACATATTTTTAAGTGCTTCTCGGTGATGACTGATCCGACATTTATGAGACCATACAAAATTCCGGAATTTTATTCGAATCTTATATCCAGTTTCAGAATTACATGGTAACCGAAAAATCAAATAAATTCACTAACTTTTCTTAGAAATGGCTGCACCGATTTCACAAACTTATATTTAAATTATATATATGATTTTCTAATTCCTGATTTTTTTGGATCCGGTTTTTGGTTTTGGAATTACAGGGTGATTAGTGTAAAAATTTCAATTTCAAATTATTTTCCTACTTTTCTCTGAGATTGCGTGACCGATTTAAACAAACCAATAATTCAAGCCTAATGGTCCCATACAAAAACTCCAGAATTTCATCCGGAAACGAATTTCGCTTCCGGAATGTGAAAAATTTATTTCAAAACTGTGCACAAAAGAATTGCAATCGATAGGTCTTGTCAGTTGACCGAAAATGAATCAACTTCGACTTCCGGAAGCACCGGAAATATTGTACATAAACTCTCACTTTACTTAACGATGGCTTGAAAATTTTTTGCAAAATTAGTTTCAAATGAAAGGTCTTATGATTTCATACGGAATGCCAATATACCTGATAAATGAAACCGTGAAAATATTCTCCAGGGAAGAAATCCGTTACTGCTGTCATGATAAGAAAATCATGAAATCAATCATTTTAACTTCTAATGAAAGCATGAGCAATTAGTCTTCTCCCATGAAATTTGAGCATGGTTCGGAAATGCGTTACTTGAGGACAATGTTGCACATATGCTTCGTGTAACTAATTCATTCACCCTTCCTCGGTGCGAATATACTGTGTTCAAATATGCCCATCTCGAACAACGTTGAACTATTCACTGCACGAAAGAGAGAAGGGTGAAAATGAATAAGCAATAATCGTAGAGAACCCGAATCTACACTCAATTAAAAATTCATGTTGGATTCACTTGAAAAAATCACGTAACCTGGTTTCAAATGTCAAATTGAATGTTTTACGTGACGAAATTGAATGTTACACGAAAATCCCCTAAAATGAATAGAGTCAAACAATCTACGTGAATTTCCAGTGTGAAAAATTCGATTTTGAAAATGGCGAACAGTGGCCCTCAGAGTGTGAGTAGTGTAAATATTTGCGAGAAATGTTATTCAATTACAATTGTTTACCACATCGACCGGACCATTCCAGCATGAGAGATTCCATGTGTTCGACCGAGTACCTGCGTGAGTCCGGAAGTGTGCCCGCTCCTGCCGAATGCTACAAACAGGCCGTTGGTCCACCAAAAAACGAATTCAAAATCGGTATGAAGCTAGCGACACTAGACCCATGAAATGCAACCTCAGCTTGAATCGGTAGTGTTGTGCAAGCTCTCGGATCTCGACTTCGGCTTCGGTTGGATAGCAGTGACAAAAAAGAACGATTTCTGGAGGCTTGTCGATTCGAGATCTCACGACGTTATTAGTTGCTTTTTAGTTTTACCCATTGAAATCCTATGCTAATTTTCTGAAATAAATGTTTTATTTTCATGGTATTTTTCATTTCATAGATTTATATAAAAATATGAACTTCACTTCAACCAATATATAAAATAGTAATTCTCTGGTATTTAAATTTGATATGAACTGATAGGTGAATGTGATACGAACAGTACATTGCATTTTACCTATGAAACACATAACTTTTACTGGATTATGCATTAAACAGTTTTTAAATGCCAGTCCATTAGAACCTACGCGAAAAATAGGGTGGAAAATATTCACATAACTTTTAACGTAACTATAACATCATTATTATTTTGGGTGTACTAATGCATTCTTCGCTGCTGGTATAATAGTTCGGCTGAAAAGTTCGTATCGTTTAATAAAAACACACATTTTTTGCCAAAATTCGTTTTTATTATTCAACATAATTGCCATCAGAGGCGATACAGCGATTATAGCGATCTTCCAACTTTTCGATACCACTTTTGTAGTACGATTTGTCCTTTGCCTCAAAATAGGCCTCAGTTTCAGCGATTACCTCTTCATTGCTTCTAAATTTTTTACCAGCGAGCATTCTCTTGAGGTCTGAGAACAGGAAAAAGTCACTGGGGGCCAAATCTGGAGAATACGGTGGATGAGGGAGCAATTCGAAGCCCAATTCGTTCTATTTCAGCATGGTTTTCATCGACTTGTGACACGGTGCACTGTCTTGATGAAACAAAACTTTTTTCTTCTTCAAATGAGGCCGTTTTTTTTAAATTTCGTCATTCAAACGCTCTAATAACGCTATATAATAGTCACTGTTGATGGTTTTTCCCGTAGTCGATGAAAATTATACCATGAAAATTATACCCCAAAATACAGACGCCATAACCTTACCGGCCGATTGTAGAATCTTTCCACGATTTCGGTTCGGTTCATCGCGTGCAGTCCACTCAGCTGACTGTCGATTGGACTCCGGAGTGAAGTGATGGAGCCATGTTTCGTCCATTGTTATATATCGACGAAAAAAATCGGTTTTATTTCGATATAACAGATCCAAACACTGCTCAGAATCATCAATTCGTTATTGTTTTTGATCGATTGTGGGCTCACGCGGCACCCATTTTGCACAAAGCTTTCTCATATCCAAATATTCTTGAATAATATGTCCAACACGTTCCTTTGATATCTTTAGGGTGTCAGCTATCTCGATCAACTTCACTTTACGGTCATTGAAAATCATTTTGTGGATTTTTTCACGTTTTCATCGGTAACAGCCTCTTTTGGACGTCCACTGCGTTCATCGTCTTCGGTGCTCATATGACCAGTACGAAATTTTGCGAACCACTTACGAATTGTTGCTTCGCCCGATGCAGTGTCTGGATAACACTCATCAAGCCATTTTTTTGGTATCGGCGGCACTTTTTTTCATCAAAAAGTAGTGTTTCATCACCACACGAAATTCCTATTTTTCCATTTTTTTCACAATAACAAAAATAGCTTCTCTCAAAATGCAATATCTCACAAACTAATAATAAGACAGCTGTCAAATTTATATACGTATCTTTTGAAGGTTGGTACTAACTGAAAATGATATGGAATTAATTCTAGTGGCGCCCTCTCATAGAAACGATACGAACTTTTCAGCCGATCTGTTACATCGTGCATGTTCGTTTTATACGGCTCCCTGTCACGACGCTATCTTGATGAGATCAAAATCGGAACTTCAAAATCAGCTGATTGCACGAAAATTAGTGAATTTTGTGTCGACTCTCTCACAATAACTTGTCGGTTTACCTAAAATACAGCAGACAGTGTTTTGGGACGTTAAGTGGAGATAATTTTCACAATTTGAGAATCGCGATGAGTATCAAAACATCGCAGTGTTTGGGGCTCGAAACGCGAGGGGCTCAACGTAATCGGTATACTTTTAAATGGCTGGTGCTCACATACCGGTGTTAGATAGCTGGTTCGAATAGCGTCACTGCGATGATCGTTGGATTCCACTCTTCGCGAAACATTATTCATCTAATAAATTCATCATATCTCGTGATGTAGCAGCAACGGGGGAATGCTGGGATATGGTTCATCACACACACACACACACACACACACACACACACACACACACACACACACACACACACACACACACACACACACACACACACACATAAGACTATGGTACTAATGAAGGGGGAAACGTCTAAATTTGCTTGTTTCAAAGACATCACGAACTATCATCGCGAATTAGGTTACGACGATCGCTGCATGAATATTCGTTCCATATTCGCGTTAATCATTCGGGGGTATGTTCAATGCAAATAACAACTGCAAGAAAAAGATCTTCGTGTGAGCAACGAAGCAGCGTAGACTTCGTTCGCACCTGAATATACTTACAAGTCCGAATATCAGAGCGATTATCGAACAAATTGCATAGTTGCATTTTTTATATTCGAGCAACATTGCTTGAGGAATATATTGCTTTCAGAGCTCGTAACTCCAACTTTCTACCCGGATATCACTTTGAACCCTCCGCCACAAGTGATGTGATGAATTGTTTAATAAAGTAATGGTAAGGCAAAAAGCAGACATTGAAAAGCAAGAACTACTGCAAATGTTTACTTGATATTGAGGCATAATTATTTCATAATTGTATTGTTTTTCTCACCGGCTGACAGAGAATTGATAACACAGAGATAATGGATCACATCTGAGTGTATTCCCGCATGGATATATCTGAGTGTATTCCCGCATATTTGATGTGACTGTTATTGTTGGAATAATATTCAAAGAGCTAGCGTAAACCGTAAAATAAATTCGACTGTGAGTTTAAAACACAATCTAATAGAAATCAGAAAAAAAAGTTTGTTCAGCCGCTTTGATTAATTTGTTTCGTAGATATAACAATACAAGCTGTATTGATTCACCTAAAGAATTTAAATAAGACGATTTTACAAACGATGTCTTGAAAAAATAAAAAGAAAAATTAATCCGCGGTATTTGCATGAATTCGACATAGTTTCTTTTTAAGGCTGTGGGGAAACAAAAGACAGAATAGAAACGGACTCATACTTGCCGAAGATTACGAAGCTGGACAATACAACATCCTCGCTCCGGATCAACCAACGCGACTTTCCAGATCGGGAGTTCATTCCATTCTGGATATATTCACCAGCAACATCGCCATCGACAGCTCTCCGGTTGTCTTCAACGAGCTCTCTTTCGACCACTTTCCAGTAATATTGCCGTTGGGATCTTCACCAGAAACAGTGCCTATTCAACCTCGGAGGAACTATTATCGCACCGACTGGGTCCAATTTTAACAATTTGCCGACCAGCTTATTAATATCGACTAGATTCCCCGATCTAAATCGACGTGGCCCTCTCTTTCTTCCAGCATTCAATCACAGTCGCTCGTGATAGTATGGTTCCAGTACAACATAGGCCGAGTTCTTCTCTTCAAATTGACGATGTCACTAAGAAACTCATCCGGTTTCGAAATGCCTACCGGAGGCAGTATCAACGAACTGGCATCCTAGATAAGAAGACATCTTATAACAACTTAACTAGGATAATCCAGGAAAGGATATCTGAGCTTCGCAACAGGAATTTCCAGCAAAAGCTTCGACAAATTCTCTCACATTCAAAGCTCTTCTAGTGGTCGAAGGTGCTCAAAAAAAAAACCGAAGCCTATTCCACCTCTGATGTCACCCCAGGACGCAGCTGAAGGAATACCTTTAATCACACCAGTAGAGAAAGCAAATGCGCTAGGCCAGCAGTTTGTGTGTTCTCACAATTTAGGACTCAACATTGTTAGTCCACATGAAAGAGCCGTTGCTGATAGCGTAGCTGAAGTTGACCAATCAGACAGCTTGGTTCCTGAGGAAAGTAGAGTCACTGCGGATGAGCTGATGGCTATTGTGAAAAAAATCCAAAAATATGAAGTACTTCGGTTTCAACAACACATTCATCATTGAGCTGAAACATTTGAGTATTCGCTAATTTGTTATCTTTGCTAAAATTTTTAACAGGTGCTGGAAGCTTGGCTACTTCCCTTCTATTTGGAAGTTTTCCCAGTTTTGAAACCGGGGAAAGATTCATCTTTTTCCAAGAGCTATCAGCCCATCAGTTTACTCTCTGCCCTATCCAAGCTGTTTGAAAAGTCAACTAACAGGCGAATTCTTGCTATCGCAGATGAACAGGATGTTTTACTGGAAGAACAGTTTGGGTTCCGGAAAAGAATATCCACCATCCACCAACTCAAAAGGGTTAACAACGTTATCCAGCAAAACAAATCAGTGTCCTAAACGACTGCCATGGCAATATTGGATATTAAAAAGGCATTCGACAATGTGTGGCACGATGCCCTGGTGTATCTTATTAAAATTATCAAAAGTTATCTTGCAGATAGAGCCTTCCAGGTTTCTCTGAATAATGCACTTTCAGAAAGATTTACTATTCCTGCTGGTGTACCCCAAAGAAGTATCCTAGGTCCCATTCTATACAACATTTTTACATCAGACATCCCACCTCTTCCGGGTGTTCTTTCACAATTTGCTGATGATACTGCCACTCTTTACAAAGGTCGTGTCATTAATGCTCTGAAGAATAAACTACAGACAGGTCTTGACGCTCTAACTGAATATTTTACAAGCTTGAGAATTGTGAATAATGCAGCAAAAACTCAGGTCATCTTGTTTCCACATTCAAGATCTCCAAAACTTGTTCCATCAGACGAATGCCGAATGCTTCCACCACGCGATCCACCGGTACGCCGATGGTGCCTTTGCTGTCATCGCGTTAATTTGAACCGAGCTCCTGAATACCTAGAAAGCAGTGTAGTACCTTTGAAACATTATTTCTTGACGAATAAAAATCAGGTTCAATTGTGCCTTCAGCCGAGACATTTCGTAATTTTTTAAAAACATAAATCAGATAATCCGTGAGTTAACTGGCGTAGTCGGTAGATCCTGCGTAGTGAATAAAAGTGTAAGTGAATTTCACCCGTGGAAGCTTCATCGAGAGGACGTCGTTTGAAGCCGATACATCGCCAAGGGAATATTGGAGAGTTGAAACAGATTCTAGCACTTTCATCACGAAAAGCAGACAATTCATAGTCGAGAGCAGATCGCCAAACTAACTATAAGTCATAGATATCATTCAAGTGAAAATCAGTGATTTAGTGAAGAAAAAAATAATAGAAACTAAGAAGTGATTAGGATTAAGGTGAAATGTAGCGTCATAAAATGCGCGCAAAATTTTATCCGCTTCAGTTGAACGAACCGTTGCACAAAGCATACCAAGAAAAACGCACACATAGAAACAAGATTTTTTTTCAATGATTGAGCGCAGTGGGCTTACCTCTCGTTATATTGGCTTGTAAAAAAGACTGGACGTAATGGATTTTTGAATTCTTCACACTTTGAATATATGCTAATTCAATCGTTATTGTTAGTGATTACGAATGACTAACATGAAGTTATATGTATATGTATTGACCAACTTGCTAAACATGCCTGGTGTTTATCAATGTTTATAACATTGTTTGTATCACGATAATACTTGGTTTGTATTTCATTCAGTAGCTTGTCAATGATGAAGTTATAGTTTTGCTATAAAAATTGTTACAATCTAAAATAATACCTGTTATACGATATCACACAGCCAGGCTTTATTGCTTCAGCAACATCAATGCATTGAACTCAACAGAATTGGACATTATTAGCATTATAAATGACAGTTAATTAGAAAATAAACAATTTCTTACAATACCCATTTTATTGTATTCAACTCGTTTTTATTTCAACACAAAACCCAATGCTGCATAAATTCGCGTCATAATTTTATATGTAATTTTTGCTCACGATATAATGCCATCGGGCCCACCGTGCAATTCCACACCACCTCAATACGAAACAGCAGCGCGCAAGCAATAAAAAAATGCGGAAAAGTTTATGTAAACTTTTTCAAATTTCGGTTGTTTTAGCTAAAATTTTATAATTTTGAGTTGCATTTTCAGAATCTTTGTGAAATTCTGCTACAAACACTACTTTTCAGTTCTAAAATCATCCCCGTGGAACGGAACAGGTACCGTTTATACATTTCAAAAACCAATTACGGCTCGGCAAAGCAAAATTTCAAAATTCTAAGAATACTTAGTAATGATAAATTTGATTTCGAAAACTTAAGTGTTTTTGTTTTTTCGAAAATCGGTCTAGTTTTTGAATAATTGATCAAAAACGCGATTTTCGCATTCCGCTACATTTCACCTTAAGAAGTGAAGTGATAGAAGATTAAGAAGTGATTTTATTTTTTTTCTTTTCTCTCAAGGAATAAAAATTAACAAAATGTGGTAGAACTTTTTTGTCGTGAATACGACTTGCTTTACTATGGGATGCCTTTTCAAAATTAGCCATATGGAAGAATGGGCAGAACTTAATCGTGAATATCTTGACTTGTATTAACGGTAGCAACATAATTCTTTCACCATTTCATCAAAAATATGATCAGGAATTTAGAATAATATTTTGAACAGTGTGAGATAACCACAAACAACTCAAACATTAAGTTTTCTTAAACTTTGAAAACAACGCGGAAAACTCTTTACTTTTGATTGGCTTTTTCGCGCAAGGACGGCGATTTTGAGGTAGTCAGGCACATATCTTCAACTGAACGTTATAAAAGGGGAACCGCGGTCAAAAATCGATCATTTCTTCTTGTGCGTTGGACGGAAGCAGACGTCGTGGGACCAGCAGCTTCGGAGAGTGCACCTTCTGGGTGGTACCAAACCTCAAACGCTCAGGTCGTGCTCTCATTTGGACTTCAGTCGTCAATGAAAGCAGACCTTTTGCGTGGTATCAAACCTCAAACGCTCAGGTCGTGCTTTCATTTGGCCTTCAATCGTCAGGTGGAGCAGTTGGCAATGAAAGCAGACCTTTTGCGTGGTATAAAGTCTCAAACGCTCAGGTCGTGATTTCATGTGGACTTCTATCGTCGAGAGCAGCAGTCACTAGTAATGAAAGCAGACCTTTAACGTTCTACAAAACCTCAAACGCTCGTCGCAGTGCCAGTTTCCCTTCGAAGAAGATCGATTACATCATCCTGTTGGTGGTCGTTTGCATTGGAGTAAAATACAACGGGAAACGGACAACAGTGTGGAACATTATGCAAAATCAGCCCTTGTAATGGCTCTAAATGTTACCTAAAGAACTATAAAGATTGCTTCTTTGTAAATCGAAAATTAAAATTATTTTATCATAAAGAACTATACTGGTTGTTTTGTAATATTTGTGTGTCAGAATGTTTGATGTAACTAATCTGTACAATAGTTTGGGTGTATCGTTTCAAATTCTAGTAGTGAAAAACGGGAAAGCTTGCACAATTAACACAATCGATCAACTAATTGATATTCGGAAGTATAAAGAAAGAGTGTCAGTTTTATTCGTATTCACGACATCCAGTTATGTCTCTGACATTACACACCTGTACTTTTTTTTCATTAAATTTTAATTTGGGAAAAGCCGAGATGCAGTTCCAGTTGTACCATTGACACCGTCACATAATGCTATAGTTAATATTGATATAGAGTGTCAGAGAGGCAAAGTCTTCGACTTCATAAAAAACATACCAACCTTTTCGGTAACTCAAAGCAAATAAATCATTGGATTAACTGCGCAGATCGCGTCATTACACAATTTGACCATCTTGGTGGTACGGACGTATATGAGCTCCAACTTATGGAAATCCGGAACAAAATTATTGGAGAAGCTGAAGACCTTCTGGTTTCCAGTGGAACTCCCATGGAATGGGAGAAAATTAAAACACAGTTAATGATTATATATAGAGACAAACGAGAATTATCAACCCTTCTGCAGAGACTTTTTTCACTCAAACCAAATAGAAATAATGTAAGAAATTTTAACACTGCAATTAGTGACTGCTATACGAGAATTTCTACCCACATTCAAATGGATGTGGAATGAAAACATCTAGATGAATTAGTGGAATTTGTCGAGAAACTTTGTTTAGAAAAATTTGTTGATGGATTGGACGAACCCTATTCGTCACATGTGGGACTCCTACAACCCATCAATTTAACACTGGCATACCAGTATGCCAATGACAAAGCCAAAAAAATCGCCCGAAAGAATAAAGATTATGGCCTAGACACTCGAGCAAATCTTAAACATGACCAGAATGCTCACTCTGAAAGGAACAATTACGTTCCGAAGCTCCCATCTCCGAACTACTCTCATCCGGCTACCATTCCAAATAGACAATTTTATAACAACAATCCGATTACACCTCAGAGCAGACCATTCTACAACACAGGTTCTACCAGAACCTACAATAACTTGCAACAGGGTCCTAGTAGACCTTTGAATTTCCAGAATAACGGCGAGACACCATCCCCAACCCATCCTTTAAATTTTAACAGATCCGCTAGTCTCATAAACATAAGACCAAATAATAACAAACTTACGAACACTCCGAACAGCATTCTCTCAACAGGCACGTGTGTTCTCTAGACAGAACCATGAGCTGTCTACCCAGGACGTAGATCAGGAACAAAATTATTTGGAGAACGAATACGGCTACCAGAATGAAGATTACCAGGAATCTCAGGAATGTCAAAATTACCAATGCGACGATACCATTAACAAGGGCGAAACTTACGATGAAGTAAATTTACACGCGGAAGTACCTTTAGAGAAGCTCAGTTGAAATCAACGAATTTCGTTCCATATATAACTTTAGAAAGTCCAAACGGAACCCTAAAATTTTTCATCGATACGGGAGCAAACAAATCTTTTATTAGCCCCCGCCATAGTAACTTAGGAACCGTTCTTCAACTATTTGAACCGACGACGATCAAAAACGTGAGAGGTAAATATCTGATAAGTCATTATATGTAACTCAACCGTTCTTGGAAATACCGCCAAATATGAATTTAAAATTCCTAGTTTATGATTTCCACGACTTTTTCGATGGACTAATTGGATATGAGTCTTTGAACAAATTAAAAGCCGGCATTTCAGTACATTCAAACACACTCTATATACCTTGTGCTAACATAACCATGCAAAAAATAAGACTGTTAAGAAGACGGAGAATTTCTCCTTACAAAAGATATCGTCTTTAACAACGAAGCCTTTATACATTCCGGTTTATATAAAGCCGAAAACTTCAAAACTATGTTGCTCGTTACCAGCATGACTAATAAGGATACTGAAATTGAGGTGCTCAAGGGTAGTATTCAGGAAAATAATTTTGAGACAGTTCAGCATCAAGAATCAATTTTAGATCACGATCTACTCACAAAACTAATGGACCAGCTACGCTTGAACCACCTGAATAGTGAAGATCGTGATGGCTTAGTCAAATTAATATCTGACTATCGACAAATATTCCATAACGTAGTGAAACACAGAATCGATACCAGAGATGGCATACCTGTCTATACGAAAAGCTGTAAATATCCTTACTGCTTGAAGGAAGAGGTGCAGAGCCAGATTAGAGATTTACTCAACCAAGGCATCATAAGACCCTCTAATTCCCCCTGGTCGTCACCCATCTGAGTTGTACCAAAAAGTTAGATGCTTCAGGACAAAAAAGTGGCGTCTTGTCGTTGACTATAGAAAGCTCAACGAGAAGACAACTGATGATAAATACCCTATCCCAAACATCACAGAAGTTTTGGGTAAACTCGGTCGATTCAATTATTTTACCACCATTAAGCTCGATTCGGGTTTCCATCAAATTGAGGGCAACCTAAGAGACGTTAAGAAAACTGCCATCACTGTAGATCATGGGAAATATTAATTTCTTAAAATGCCTTTCCGATTAAAAACCGCGCCATCCACCTTTCAAAAGGTGATGGACAATGTACTGCGTGACCTTATTAGAAAAGTATGTTTGGTGTATATGGATGACATCATCATATACTCCACATCCCTGCAGGAACATATAGTAAATGTGAGGAAGGTATTTAATGCCTCGCAAAAATATAACTTAAAAATTCTGCTTGACAAGTCTGAATTTTTATGGAAAGAAGTCGGATTTATAGGACACGTTGTCACGGCAGAGAGTGTAAAACCTAATCCTGATAAGGTGATTGCTATAAAAAACTCCCATAACCAACCATAACTCGGTCAGACTTTTCCGTTGCTCAAGCTGTCAACATTTTTAAGGCTGATATGAGTCCGAAGAGAGTGAATTGCATCATGTGCGAAGAATCTCTTATGAATACCCTCCAAATTGCATACCGCAATTATTTTAGCAACGCCAAGATCTTAAAGGTGCTTATAAGCCAGAAAGTTTTAATAGACTTGCGCACTTCCGAGGAGCAAAATGAAATAATAGAGCTAACACACGATCGCGCGTATAGAGGTGGTTCCGAAAATCATTCTCAAATTATTAAACAGTACTATTTCCAGGCATGAAGCGACAAATTCAACAAGATAAACAGAGCCGAATTTTGAGGAAAATGAAGAAATATTTAACACCATACAAGGTATCAGAAAGAAAAGAGGGTGGGTAATGTCAGAGACATAACTGGATGTCGTGAATACAAAACAACTGACATGTTCTTTAACACTTCCGAATATCAATTAGTTGATCAATTGTATGAATTATGCAAGCATTCCCCTTTTTCACATTTTTCGCAAAAACAAGGAAGTATATTTTCCACATTTTTCGCAAAAACAAAGAAGTATTTCACACAGAGAAAAGCGCACACTTCTTTAGAAAACTTTAGAGCCATTAGAACGGCTGATTTTGTGTGATGCTCTCCACCGTTGTCCCCTTTTCGTTGTTTTTTTCGCCAATGCAAACGACTAGCAGCTGTGACGTAATCGCTCTTGTCGAAGGCGAAACTAGCTTTGCAAACGACACACAATACATCTGCTCGCAGTGGCGATAAAATCCAAACTGATGCAATTTTTGTTAAGAGGTTTCTTTTTACGTGACTTCGTTTGTAGCTTTTTCATTAATTGGCGGTCCTAACGGCTATAATAATAGAAGCATATAGATTTTTAATGTCGAATATTTCATTTCGGATTTGCATTTCATGAAAGAAACTATCAGGATGCTGTACAGGATTCATTCCCACCTTTCAAAAGGACCAAATTGTGAAACTCACTACGATATTAAGCACTGTTCGGAACGTTTTTCTCGAACGATTTTTTGTACAGCAGATGATATTTTGTTCTCTTCCTCAGAACGCGTTCTGATTGGCTGCTGTTGACATGGGTCAAGTGAGACAGGTTTTTCAATAGTCTACTATTGAAATACTGCAATGCTGTTGCTATATACGTTTAAGTTGAAAAATTTCGATTCTATTGGTGGTTAGATTATATAAATCCTTTCACAGATCACTGAGCTATGATCTTTCAAAATACAAGAAAGGCACACGCGCCTTATGAATAATCCTCTTTGATACTCATTTGTACCAAACATTTCAGAAATGCTAATTTTGAATTATTTAAGATTATGTCACACAACTGATAATTTTACCATAAAATTGTGATCATATTTCCGATGGCATGTAGCAAAAATTATGTTGATTCGTTAGATACAACAAGAGATATTCATGATCAAAAACTTATCACCCTCTCAGAGGGTAAATTTTGAAAAGGCGCCCCATAGTAAAGTAAGTCGTATTCACGACAAAACAAAACCTAAATTTAGAAAGGTCAGGGTTAGAGAAAATAGATACGAAACAATAACCGATTCCAGAAACATAAAGCTACACAAATCAAAAATCAAAAGGAAACGGAAATTATAATTTCCAATATCATCCTCTACAAAACAATAATTCTTATCATCCTTTCTACAGAAACAATATGTCACTTACATTGCCATTATTAATTTGGACATGTACAATCACGACAGATGCGACAAAACATAAATACATCCAAATTTATGACCTGGTGAAAAACCCTAATAACATTTCAAATAGGCACTGGTCGAATCAAGATTGGATCACATAATATATATATATAAATATATATATATATATATATATATATATATATATATATATATATATATATATATATATATATATATATATATATATATATATATATATATATATATATATATATATATATATATATATATATATATATATATATATATATATATATATATATATATATATATATATATATATATATATATATATATATATATATATCATAGACACAGCATACTTAGAACCCATTTTAAATAAGCTCAGAATTATTATTAATGATCTTAGGATTTTCGACGTAGCGGACTCAATTGCGCTAATCCATAGGAAGATAGATTTATTTGAACATTCTTACAGAAACAGTTTTCCCATTTCCAGAAGTAAGAAAGGACTTTTCAAAGGTTTAGGTTATGGTAGTTATATCGGAAATCTGGATGATGACATATACATCGGTTGTTCTTGATGCCGAACCGACGTCTTATCCATTTGCGCTATTCGAGAGTTCTGTTGAAACTATTCTCAAGTATTTCTCCCTACTCGATTTCAATTGTGCCGCGCCGCGTGTGCAATTTTCGAAATGAGACGAGAAAACACATTTAAGATCGACTATTCGGCCTTTCCCGTAAAGCAGTCGTTCGAAAAAGTGCATGCTTTTTGCCGTACAGTGCTGGGCTTGAATAAAGAAGATGTGAAGAGACTTCAGTGCCACCGAGGTGGAGTGTGTGCTTTCATAGAGGTCAGTGGCATAGAGATAACACAAAGAGTTGTCAACGAACACGACGGAAAACATGAAGTGGAGCTAGAGAGAAAAAGTACAAACTCCGAATAACATTGAAGGATGGAAGTGTCGAAGTGAAGTTGCACGACCTCCCCGAAGACGTGAGCGAAGACAAAATCGTGAAATTTTCAAGCGCGTGAGTGTGAAGTGCTATCTATTCGTGAACTGACATGGGGTGAAGGCTTCGACTTCGGGGGAGTTCCACTCGGAGTCTGATCTACCCGGATGATCGTTAAACAAAATATTGATTCTTGGGTTAAGATCGACGGAGAACAAGCGTTCGTTGTAAACAAGGGACAGCTGCAATCCTGCCGACACTACAAGGAGCAGTCACACACAGGAATATCCTGTGTCCAAAATAAGAAACTGCTTGTTCAAAAGTGCTACAAAATCAGTCGATAAGCGACTGACCGTAGCGAGAGACTCAGCACAATCCCTACTAACGACCGAAACGTTTCCTGAACTGAACAAACCAGCTGATATGACAGCGAACAGCAGCAGCCAACATGCAACGTTTGCTTCTTCATGCATAGCTCCGCAAAGAGCGACGACCCAACAAGCACTGTCGCAAAACGACGATCTCCTTAATCCCAGCGCGAATGCAGTCGAACTGTTCAGGAAACCCAGCAGTAAGACACGAAACCAAATCGGCAATGGTAACGAAACCGACGATTCGTCTGCATCCACAAGCAGCCAAAAACTGAGAGGCCGACCGGCTGGGAAAAAGCCACGTCGGGAAAACGAGGATAATGTTGAGATGGAGCAAAAGTAACAAAACAAATGGCTCTCACATCATACAACGTCGCTTCAATTAACATCGGCACGATCACGAACCCCACGAAAATAAATGCACTTCGTACTTCCATCAGCAGCCACTGACTCGATATCGTGTGCTTGCAAGAAGTAGAGAACGAGCAACTCTCCTTACCGGGTTTCATCGTTTTCTGCAATGTTGATCACACGAGACCGCACCGCTTACGAACACATCCAGGTCTCACTCGCGACAACTTGCGAACAGCACAAACGCACGTGTGCTCATTTACTGACCATAAAGCGATCACACTTCGTCTTTGCCTTCCTTCACTAGGACGCGAGCACGGTCGTGGATTTTGGTCACTGCGGCCCCATCTATTGACCGATGAAAATGTTAAAGAGTTTCAGTACAAGTGGCAGTACTGGACCCGACAGGGCAGAAATTTTCGTTCATGGATAGAATGGTGGTTGTCATACGCTAAGCCCAAGATAAAATCATTCTTCAAATGGAGATCTCGTGAAATTTTTCAATAGTTGCACAGTAAACATCAGCGATTATTTGCTGAGCTACGGCTACCATACGACGGGTACTATCAACATCTCGAAATTTTAACCACTATAAACCGTTTGAAATGCGAAATGTTGGCTGTTCAACGAAACTTTTCTGACACGTTTATGAGGATAAATGAAACGCACATAGCAGGGGAAAAAATATCGATATTCCATTTAGAAGAGAGACGAAGGAAAAAAAGATGGGTAGATAATGTCAGAGACATAACTGGTTGTCGTGAATACGAAAACAACTGACATGTTCCTTAACACTTCCGAACAGCTAATAAAAGTCATTTTCATTAGCGACCCTTACACGATCATTAAAAGTGTCATTACTAAGTAATGACACTTCTGCTCAAACGCTCGTCATTACTGCATTACTGTACATCATAACTTTTTAGCATTACACGTTCATTATTAATGATGAGTATTTGTAACTACTCCAGCACGGGGATTGTAACCAAAATAACTTTCCCTCAGCAATTAAAGAATTTTTTTTTCTTCGTCTAGCTCAAAATAAATTTGATTTGCTATTGTAACGTTAAAGTTAATGAAACATTAATAATTTAAATCTACACATTGTTCGTTCCAGATTTTTTCACATATAATTCTGAATAGAATGTTTACTTCATGATTGTCAAATTTTCTCATCTAATACAACTGACGATATTGAGCACTTTCACTATAGAATAAGAAGAATTAATAATGTTGGTAATGATGAAAAATCCGGAATTCCATCATTACTCGTGTCATTACTGAACTCGCAGACCTTACACGATCATTAAAAGTGTCATAACTTTTTAGTAATGACACTTTTAATGATCGTGTAAGGGCCGCTAGTGACTGAAAAATAGACGAAAATGACAAGAAATTACTGTCACTCTCAGCTTCGCTTGCAAACTATGAGAACGAAATCCATGTCCAGTCAATGACATAAACGGAACAGTAGTTTCAAAATTGTGTTTTTTCTTTCATTTGCCCTTTCATTCATTTGCAGTTTTCAGTGAAAATCCTATAGTATGCAGTGTCGATATTCAACCAAAGCTGTCTGAATTGAAAATGACAGAAACAGTTTCACAACAAGTTTTAACTGTTGGTGCTCGAATTTGTAGTAGTTTTGGTTTATAAAGAAGTTCTGGGATGTAATTACTTCGATTTGCATATTTTAGTCATTTTTTATAGCCAAGCGTCACAGATTACATCGATACATCGATGATGGAATGAGAATTGAAATTCTGCTGTTGCTACCTGAAGACGTTAGTTTGGTTTCGTCTTGTCACCAGGGCTTGCAAATTGGAGCAACGAATATTAACAAAAGAGTTTCACCCTCTGTGCTATTCACACACACACACGTATGTCAGGTAAAATACACAGCGCAACCCAAGCAGAGCTGCTTCGTTCGTTCATTAGGTCATGAATATGCCCGCTAGCTGACACCTATGCTTCATGAGGTTAGCATTTGATGAATGGTTCTCCTATTGAAGATGCCTATGAGGAAACTAGATTCATTACTTTGAGTTCCGATTAATATTAATTTAAAGAACATTATTTTTAGTGTTTCTAGGATATATGCACAGTGTAAGTTCCCAAGAAACAAATTGATTGGTTTGAAAATGGGCTCAAATGCAAAATTTCTGCTATAAAATGTTTAAAGTATGTTCGAAATGTGATCAAATTTGGTCTTGGAATGCAAACATTATGTTCAAAAATGATTTCTGTAAACATACACTGGTAAAACACCGTAAACATTGCCTATTTGACTTTACTTCGCGTCTTGTAGCACGCCGTGAAGCAAGGCCTTCTTTCTCGTACATTACTAACGAGAGCGAACCCTTCATTTCATTACGTTGCCATGGATTGCTTAGTTCATGTGTTAACTGAGCTCTCAGCACAGGCAATTTACTAGGCAAGGAAATTGGTCTGCTCAGTAGCATATACTCTCACGCATCCAGTTTCTCTCTAATATAGGTCCCTCTTTCAAATATGTCAAGCAAAGTGTTCACAGCAAATGTTTTTTTTGTTGCATCGTTCGTTTGAGGATTCACAATACAAGCCCCGCTTGTCACAGAGGAAAGAGTGACGTTGGCAATTATGCTCACTCATTTTTTCGATGATAAACGAAAATGCTTCGTCTCTCTTCGTTTGTTCTGGTGTCGGTCATTTACGAATGAGACAGTAAAATATTGAAAATGAGACTGTTGGAATAGTTTCTCTCATTGAGATTGCGTGGCAATTTTAAGCTCTGCTTCCGAATATCAATTAGTTGATCAATTGTATGAATTGTGCAAGCATTCCCCATTTTCACATTTTGCGCAAAAACAAAGAAGGCTTCACTTGATCTCGATTACTGTGAATTTCACACAGCTAAAAGTGCACAAACAGTTCTAGATTTGCACTGAACTGAGGTTTTTTTAATCATCAATTTGCGAAGAAGAAATCCTAATAGTTCTTTAGAAAACTTCTAGAGTTAATAGAACGGCTGACTTTGTGTGATGCTCCCCACCGTTGTCCTCTTTTCGTTGTTTTTTCACCAATGCAAACAACTGGTAGCTGTGAAGTAATCGCTCTTGTCGGAAGCGAAACTAGTCTTGCAAACGACACAAATACATCTGCTCGCAGTGGCGATAGAATCCAAACTGATCCATTTGTTGTTAAAAGGGTTTCTTTTCACGTGATTTCGTTTGTAGCTTTTTTACTAATGGGCGGTCCTAACGGCTATAAAAATAGCCGCATACAGAATTTTAATGTCGATTATTTCATTTTGGATTTGCATTTCATTGAAACAAACTATCAGGATGCTGTACGGGATTCATTCCTGCCTTTCAGAAGGGCCAAATTGTGGAACTCACTACGATATTAAGCACTGTTCGGAACATTTTTCTCGAACGATTTGTTGTACAGCAGCAGATATTTTGTTCCCTTTCTCAGAACCCGTTCTGATTGGCTGGTGTTGACAAGGGTCAAATGAGACAGGTTTTTCAATAGCGTACTATTGAAATACTTCAATGCTGTTGCGATACACGTTTTAGTTGAAAAATTTCAATTCTATTGGTAGTTAGATTATATAAATCCTTTCACAGATCACTGAGCTATGAGCTTTCAAAATACGACAAAGGCTAACGCGCCTTATGAATTATCCTCTTTGATACTCGTTTATACAAAATATTTCAGAAAAGTTTAATATTGAATTATTTGAGATTATGTCACGCAACTGAAAATTTTATCATGAAACTGTGATCATATATCCGATGGCATGTAGCAAAAATTATTTTGATTCGTTGAATACAACAAGAGATATTCACGATCAAAAACTTATCACTCTCTCAGAGGGTAAATTTTGAAAAGGCACCCCATAGTAAAGGAAGTCGTATTCACGACAAAACCGTCATAACTAAGCTAGAGACAGAGCGGGAATAAATTATCGAGGATCCACATGTCATCGAGGCGCAGATAACAAATATTTCTTCAAATATTCGATGGAAACGAAAATGACTTTATCTCGGAGAGAGTCATCCCATCGAATGATCCACTGAACGAGGCATGCATGGACGAAATCACCACAGCATAAATCTTAGCAGCAATACGAACTAATGCACAAAAGAAATCTCCCGGGTGCGGTGGCATTCCGAAAGAATTCTACCTGCGCGTCATCGAGAGCTCAATCTGCTGCTGAACGAAGCCCTTACTGCCGTCTACCCGTCGTAGAGGGAATCATCGTGTTGGCAAAAAAGAGAGGAGGAGACAATACAGTCCGATCTTATCGCCCGATTTCGCTTCTAAACAGCGATTACAAGTTATTCTCCCGCATACTGAAAACCCGATTAGAGCAAGTAATGAAGGTCCACCACATTCTGAGCGATGGACAAAAATGTTCAAACTCAGAGCGAAACATATTGCGAACCACTCTTGCTCTGAAAGACCTAATAGCTGATTTGCGCCACCGTCGCCGTGCCGGTAAACTCGTCAGCTTCGATTTGGATCACGCGTTCGATAGAGTACGACACTCATTTCTTTTCGAAACCATGCGCTCGCTCGGTATCAATGAGGATCTCACACAACTACTCTCTGAGATTGCAAACCGATCAACATCGCGTTTGCATATAAATGGGCATCTTTCTCGCTCGTTCGAAATACAACGTTCAGTACGTTAAAACGATCCAAATTTAATGCATTTGTCTGTGTTGAAGTTACATCCATTGATTAAGGACCTCGAGCGAGTATGCGGCAATGATTTGCTGGTGGCTTACGCAAATGATATCACCGTGATCGTAACACCCAACGAGCAGATAGAAGTGATGAGAGTGTTGTTCGCTAGGTTCAAGATAGTTTCCGGTGCCAAACTCAACCATCGAAAATCAACTGCAAATAACATTTAAGCCTGGGAGGGGCTTGAAATCAGTACCTCGTGGATACAAACAACAGATGCGGTCAAAATCCTGGGTGTTGTATTTGCGAATTCGATACGGCTGATGACGACAATGAATTGGGATGCGATTACCAGTAAATTCGCTCAACTTATGTGGCTGCACTCTCCACGGCAGCAGACACTTCTCCAAAAGGTTATTCTGCTGAATACGTTTTTCACTTCAAGGATATGGTATATGTCATCGATTCTGCCACCATTTGCAGTACACACGGCTAACATCACGTCAACGATGGGCACTTTTCTTTGGAGAGGAATGATCGCCCGCGTCCCAATGATGTAGTTGGCCCACTGCAAAGAGGAAGGCGGACTAAAGCTGCAACTACCAGCGATGAAATGCAAATCGCTCGCAATCAACCGGCATCTCCGTGAAATCGATTCCTTTCCTTACTATAGATCCCTTATTCACCACGCAAATCCTCGACCAGTAATTCCAGCAGATCTTCCCGACCTCAAACAAATCCTCTCAAATTTATCCCTAATTCCTTCATCTTCAACAAAACCCCTCTGCCGATCAAATCCAACGCAAACCGACCTGCCAAGGGTGGTACGGAATAATTCGACAATCGACTGGCAACGCACATGGCGTAACATAGCTATAAGGCAGCTCTCGTCGTCGCAACTATCGGAGCTGTACCTGTTAGTGAACGAGAAGATCGAGCGCCGCAAATTGTTGTTTGCTATGCACCGTACTCCAGACGAATTCTGCACACACTGTGGAAATCAAACGGAGGAGACTCTCTGCCATAAGTTTGGTACCTGTGCTCGTGCCGCGCCGGCTTGGACGGCCCAATAATTGAGAGTAACAGGTATCACAAACGGATGGAGGCATCTATCTTTTGAAGAACTTATAAGACCTGCTCTCAGAGGTTTAGGAAAAAAGAAAAGAGTGGAAATTTTGAGTATGTTTATAAAATACTTCTGCTTTGTTAATGAAAATAACTATAGATTAGATGTTGCCGAAATAATGTTTCACCTAGATTTGAAATTATTGAAACGGCCATATTTACCATCTGACAATTAAACATATTTCTTACAAAAAATAAATGACGATTAACCAAAAATTAATTTGCATCTAAATGAATTAACCTAGCAAAACAAAGACCTTATTACCGAAAACAACGAACAAAGTTACGATTATCTATAAAGTCCAAGACAAGCTCAACAGGCTCATTAAAATTGTAAATGATCAACAAAATATTATAAGGTAAAATTTCGACAAAACTATGTGAACAGAAAGAATGTCTCTGATGAAATTTAAATTGTAAAAGAATTGTTCAATCTAAACCTAAATATGGATCTGTTAACATCTCATGTGAATAACATATTTGAATCTATTCAATTGTCAAAAGTAAACACAGACATTTTATTGTACGAAGAACTTAATGAAGTAACTAAAATTCTCTAAAACGAAAATGTAAATATTCAAAGCCTTGATCAAGTGTTAGACAAGAATGGCTTTTATCGTATCAAAGAACGTTCACTGCAACTCTTCAACGATTAAATCAGTGCCATCAAAGAGAGACGGATATCATCGCAACAACAAAAACCTGGCATGGCTCATTTAACATAGAATCGACACCAGTGCGAGTGCGAATTTCTCTCGATGACATTTCTGAGAACCAAAGGTTAGCACGCTGCTGTGGGGATCCTCTTTGAAGCAACAAACAGTCGCTTATTCTCGTTTCGCGATCCGATTCTACACAGGCAGTTGACAATTGCAATTGCGATAGAATCATTTTATTATTGCCGCTTACTCTAACTATGTGCATATAACCCTTGTATAAGTTGTGTCTATGAAAATGTCTGTGAATGCTCCACACCAGGGTTTTGAAATATTGCAACCTAGTATGAGAATCATCAAGTTGAACAATCGATTCCATTTTCTGCGATAATTGTCAACTTGCGATTCTCTCTTGGGAAATTCCACACAGCAACGATCATTATCAGACTGTAAATTTTTGTCGTGAATACGACTTACTTTACTATGGGGTGCCTTTTCAAAATTTACCCTCTGAGAGAGTGATAAGTTTTTGATTGTGAATACACACGGAACCACCCGCGATCACATTTCAACCAGAATATTAGTTGATTTTCTGAATTCGATTGGTTAAAATTTGGTACAACTAATCGATTGTTGTTTTAACTAAACTGTCATTTTTGTTTTTCGATTAGCAGAAAGGATGGTTGAAACAACTAATTCAACTGTTTGAAAAAAAATGCTGTCAATTAGTGAGGACACATACCTTTCAATTTCAAATTTCAACAAATATTTTAGTTGAAATAACTGGTGTGGTTATTGAAACAAAATTCTGTTAGTTGAAAAATAAATCGGTTTTATTTGTTTGTTTGTTTTGAGATCAGTAAAGATCTAAATTCTAAAAAAATACTTCTGATTCGATCGGAAATGATTGATGTAGAAAAACGTTTTTAATCAGCAAAAGTGCCTGGAGGGGCGAGTAAAATAGCGAAATTATTAAATTTACCTAAAATGATGCCTTCAAACAGTTGAACTAAAGTTATGCACTGATAATTTTAGTCAATTTATATGAGCTTGGGTGCACCAACCGCTGGGAATTGGAATTTTGCGACGGCAATTCAAACGCGCCATTCAATCGCAGCGCGTTCTGTGAGTTTGAATCCCTTCGCTCCTGTTACTTTTATAAATTAAATTCATGTCAAAAAGCGTTTTATTGCTAATGCATGAACATCATCATCGGTATCAAACAGCTGGAAGTAAATCAATGATCGAATTTGAAGCATAAAATTTTTCGCATACCTGAAAGATTACGAGATGATCATGCATTAACATTTTCTAATTTGTCACCAAATCTTTTTCATCTCAAACAAGGTTAACTTTATCACAACACCGCTGTTAGATAAACACTTGTTATCATAAATTTCTCAAATCGAATGAACATAATTCCTCCAAACGCTTTGACCATCAATGTTGTTTTCATTGACATTTTGAAGCGACGCGAACAGATTTCAACTAGAAAAGTTGTTGATTTTGCATTGCGATTATTGTTTTGCTTTCAACTGTCTCCGGGATTTTAACAGCATTCAAAACAACATATTTTTCAAATACTTGAATATATGCAAATCAAAAACCATTTTGGTTGAATCAAAAAGAAATTAGTTAAATCAACTATCGCAAAAATCAAAAACTGCGATATCGCAATTTTATGATCGAAGGGTTCTCCGTGCAACAAGTATCTAACGAATCAACATAATTTTTTCTACTTGCCATCGGAAATATGATCACAATTTTATGATAAAATTTTCAGTTGTGTGACATAATCTCAAATAATTCAAAATTAAACTTTTCTGAAATGTTTGGTATAAACGAGTATCAAAGAGGATAATTTATAAGGCGCGTTTGCCTTTCTCGTATTTTGAAAGCTCATAGCTCAGTAATCTGTGGAAGGATTTATATAACCTAACTACCAATAGATTCGAAATATTTCAACTTAAACGTGTATAGCAAATACATTGAAGTATTTCAATAGTACACTATTGAAAAACCTGTCTCATTTGACCCATGTCAACACCAGCCAATCAGAACGCGTTCTGAGGAAGAGAACAAAATATCTGCTGCTGTACAACAAATCGTTCAAGAAAAATGCTCCGAAAAGTAATGAATATCGTAGTGAGTTCCTCAATTTAATCCTTCTGAATGCTAGAAACGAATCCCTACAGCATATTGATAGTTTCTTTCAATAAATTATGCAAATCCGAAATGAAATAAGCGACATTAAAATTCTGTATGCGGCTATTTTTATACCCGTTAGGACCGCCCATTAGTGAAAACGCTACAAACGAAAGCACGTAAAAGAAAGCTCCAACAAAAATTGAATTAGTTTGGATTCTATCGCCAATGCGAGCAGATGTATTTTGTGCCGTTCGCAAAGCTAGTTTCGCTTCCGACAAAAGCGATTACGTCACAGCTGCCAGTCATTTGCATGGATGAAAAAGCAACGGTGGAGAGCATTACAAAAAAATCAGCCGTTCTAATGGCTCTAAAAGTTTTCTGAAGAACTATTAGGATTTGTTGTTCCCAAATCGAAAGGAAATATTCTCAGTTTAGTGCAAATCTAGAACAGTTTGGTTAGATTTTTGCACTTTTCGCTGTGTGAAATTCACAGTAATCTAGATCAAGTGAAGCCTAAATGTGGAAAAGGGGAATACTTGCATAATTCATACAATTGTTCAACTAATTGATATTCGGAAGTGTTAAGGAACATGTCAGTTGATTTCGTATTCACGACATCCAGTTATGTCTCTGACATTACCCACCCGCCTTTTTTAAGGGCGTGAAATACTCAGAGTATGAAGTGGAGCGAAGATATGTAGCAAAATTCTCTCAAGGTTCATGCATTGAGAGACTCGAGTTCTTGTAGCATCTTCTACCGGATTGAAAATGTTGTATACAATATGGATAGCAATATAGCAGCTTCTGTCAAATTTTCGGCAATCACCAACACTGGTGTTAGAATACCTAGACTTAGCAGTGATTCATAAAAATACAAAAATTGTTTTCCTCGCCCTGATCCCGACGCTGAAGACAGACATCCTGCAACATCAACTATTGGAACCGGTCGCTAATCTGCTTAACCTATATTTCGCGGAAGCTCTCAACGACGAACAATCAACATACCTTATAACTGGAGAATGTACAAAAATAGGACAGAGTATCATCTGCAACGAACAACAAGTAAAAGATGTTTTCGAAGACACTTGCTATTCAAAACTCCTGAAAAGAGTATCCGGCAGCTGTGACCTCATCGAGGCACCAAACGAAGGGCTATTCAAACGAATTTCTAGTAACTACGTCCGTTTGTTTATCCAATTATATAATTTTTTAAGGCACACTGCTTAAGCTCTAAGATGCCAAGGGCTTTTTATAATTTTAATTAACAAATAACTTAAAACTAGGATAGTATATTTAGATAATGTAATGACTTTGGCAGATCCAGCCTTCAGCTGGCGATCGGCACCGGCAGGCGTATTGAATGTAACACGTTGGTAAGTATCTAAGTGGCCGCTTTTTTCTGTCCGTGTGGGTTCGCCGGGCACAACCCCAGGCTACGAATACCAGGCGGGTTCAGCCTGGTATTCGTAGCCTATTCTTTTCATAGACTACAGCGGCCGTATTCTTTTCATAGACTACAGCGGCCGTCCGTGGGCAATGATGATGATGTTACGGAAGAAAATGAATGAAAAATATAGAGAAGTAAATATTACGGAGAACAGAGTAAAAGGGGGATATGGGAACAAAATGACTAAGAACGACAAAGATCTAATTAGTTGACATCGAGATGGTAAAAAACCTGGGAGGGGTAAGCAGAAAATTTAGTGACAGCAGAAAGATCTTGTTAGTTCTAATGAAGATGGTGGACTGACGAGGGACGAGGAGATTCGGGCGGATGTTAGTGTCGAACCTGTGGGTAAAGTTTATTCTTAGCATCAGTCGAGGAGCAGGGATAACTTTCAGAGCAAGATACAATAGATTACACTTGTATATTAACGTGTTTAAGGAATTTATATATGAGCAACATATTTGAAATATCCCGACTCGCCAACACATCTCGAACCGGAACATCAGGTGGTCTAGGGGGGAGTCCTTTAAAACAGACCTGGCGTCACAATACTCCACACATGACCATACGACATTTGATCCGTCAGTGTAAAACATCTTTTCACAGTTGACTGTTATAAATTTATTATAAAAAAAGGCGGGTGGGTAATGTCAAAGACATAACTGGAGGACGTGAATACGAACTGAACTTATTTTCACAATTCGGGATCCAAATTTAATTCTAGAACTGAATACTGAACTTGAATTCCGAGCCAGATTTAAAGCACTGAATTCAGCTCCAAAATCTAGTTCCAGAACCCAAGTTCCTGAATTCAATTCCAGCATGCTTTATCTTAATAAGGGTAATGTACTCAGAAACTGGAATCAGGAGTTAAATTCAGGTTCTAAAACTGACTTTCAAAACTCTGGGCACTAAATTTAGTTCGAAATCTATTCAAGGATGCAGGTTCAGGAGTCTCAGTTTTAACTTTTGAATCCGTTTTGTCGTGAATACGACTTACTTTACTATGGGGCGCCTTTTCAAAATTTACCCTCTGAGAGAGTGATAAGTTTTTGATCGTGAATATCTCATGTTATATCTAATGAATCAACATAATTCTTGCTACATGCCATCGGAAATATGATCACAATTTTATAATAAAATTTTCAGTTCTGTGACATATTCTCAAATAGTTCAAAATTAAACTTTTCTGAAATGTTTGGTATAAACGAGTATCATAGAAGATAATTCATACGGCGCGTTTGCCTTTCTCGTATTTTGAAAGCTCATAGCTCAGTGATCTGTAGAAGGATTTATATAATCTAACTACCAATAGAATCGAAAATTTTTAACTTGAACGTGTATTGCAACAACATTGAAGTTTTTCAATAGTACACTATTGAAAAACCTGTTTTATTTAACCCATGAAAGCGCCAGCCAATCAGAACGCGAGATGTCTGAATCTATACAAGAGCATTCATATAAAAGTTGAGTGGTTCATTTTTCCTACCATTTGCTGAGCAACTGTTCCCGAAACAAGACACGCGAGAGCAACATCGAGGACCTGTCGTCTCACTGTTTCCCGATCTGAATGCACGAGACACCGTCAGAACAATGACACCGAAAATCGGTAAAAAAAGGCAGCCAAAAAGTCCAGCAAGGCCCATTGCTGAAACAAGACACACACGAGAACCATATCAGATCTCAATATTTCCTACCAAAAGATTCATCAAGATGGAAGCTAAATTAATTTGCACCGTCACTAACACATTCAAATACGAACGGCAATGCGAAAGCGAAAGTGATGATTTTGAACACATCTTTATACTAGTTTACAAATATGCCGTGCGAAACAGAGTTGAACAAATGAAAGAGATGAACAAATGTTTCCACTTGATTTGCGCATTCTACTTTCCAGGCGTTTCAGAACTGGCTAAACTTAAAGCAATTCTAAATATTTCTTTATCAGTGATGTGGTCATCCTGAAAAGGACGGGGTTTCCAACTCCTCATCGTTACGGATGGCCAGCTGCAGATGGCGAGGGATGATTTTCGTTTTCTTGTTGTCACGGGCAGCATTACCGACCAATTCCAACACTTCGGCAGCCAAGTACTCCATCACTGCCGCCAGATAGTCCGATGCACCGGCACCGATAGCCAATTCAGTATTACTGGCTGCTGCTATACTAACTCTCTCTTTTATATCGTCTCACTGTTTTCCGTTCTGCGAAGGGGAGGTCCCTACACCCTTACCAGTAGCAGGTATAAAAGGAAATGTGATGTGAGAAATAGCGTCATTTAAGTTAAAGCAGCTGCTCTGAACGTACGAGACACCGTCAGCTAGATGGCAAAAACCGAAAAAAGGCAGATTTGTACCGTCACTAACACATTCAATTACGAACGGCAATGCGAAAGCGAATGTGATGATGTTGAACACATCTTTATACTAGTATGGGGTCGTGTGAAAATATGGCATGCGATACAGGGTTGCCATATATACAGGTTAATCTATATTTTATTTACACATACATATATGTACAGATTAATCTGTACTATTATTATTATTATCATTATTATTACTATCATTATTATTATTAAAATAACTTGCATACCGAAGATCGTCGATACATTTCAGACCAGGCCATTGCAATTGTTTCTTACTGAAATTTCGAGAAGAATCAGATCTTCGAACTTCATAGCTTGAATAAAAATAAACTACAAATTTGTCGTACCTAGCCTTCTATATTGGCAAAATAAAAAGGAATTGTTTCAAGTTTGGAATATATAGCTGTAGAATAGTAGCTGTTTAATGTAACTAATCTGTACTTTAATGTAGGTGGATCGCTTCAAACTCTATTAGTGAAAAAGGGGAAAGCTTGCACAATTCATACAATCAATCAACTAACTGATATTCGGAAAAGTGATGGGAGCCTGCCAGTTTTGTCGTGAATACGACTTACTTTACTATGGGGTGCCTTTTCAAAATTTACCCTCTGAGAGAGTGATAAGTTTTTGATCGTGAATATCTATTGTTGTATCTAACGAATCAACATAGTTTTTACTACATGCCATCGGAAATATGATCACAATTTTATGATACAATTTTCAGTTTTGTGACATAATCTCAAATTGTTCAAAATTAAACTTTTCTGAAATGTTTGGTATAAACGAGTATCAAAGAGAATAATTCATAAGGCGCGTTTGCCTTTCTCGTATTTTTAAAGCTCATAGCTCAGTGATCTGTAGAAGGATTTATATAATCTAACTACCAATAGAATCGAAATTTTTCAACTTAAATGTGTATAGCAAAAGCATTGAAGTATTTCAATAGTACACTATTGAAAAACCTGTCTCATTTGACCCATGTCAACACCAGCCAAACAGAACGCGTTCTGAGGAAGAGAACAAAATATCTGCTACTGTACAACAAATCGTTCGAGAAAAATGTTCCGAAAAGTGTTGAATATCGTAGTGAGTTCCTTAATTTGGTCGTTCTGAATGCTAGAAACGAATCCCTACAGCATATAGATAGTTTCTTTCAATAAATTATGCAAATTCGAAATGAAATAATCGACATTAAAATTCTGTATGCGGTTATTTTTTTAGCCGTTAGAACCCGCCCATTAGTGAAAAAGCTACAAACGAAATCACATAAAAAGAAATCTCTTAACAAAAATTGAATCAGTTTGGATTCTATCGCCACTGCGACCAGATGTGTTTTGTGTCGTCTGCACAGCTAGTTTCGCTTTCGAACAGTTTGGTTAGATTTTTGCACTTTTCACTGTGTGAAATTCACAGTAATCGAGATCAAGTGAAGCCTTCTTTGTTTTTGCGAAAAATGTGAAAAAGGGGAATGCTTACATAATTCATACAATTGATCAACTAATTGATATCCGGAAGTGTTAAGGAACATGTCAGTTGTTTTCGTATTCACGACATCCAGTTATGTCTCTGACATTACCCACCCGCCTTTTTTGGAACTAAATTCTGAAACTAAATCCAAAACCCCGTTCTAAAATCAAAATTCAGGTAGAATTTGGTTTCAAAATCCTATTCAAATGAGGTTTTACAAGCGAATGATAGCGCAACCTAAACGTTTGAGGCTTCATACCACACAGAAGATTTGGCTGCTGCTGATTAAAGATGACTCGTTTCGTCTGAGACTACCTCAAAACTGTCGTCCGGGTGCGAAAAAAACAAGCAAGCGTGATGAGTTTTTCTCATTGTTTCCAAAAGTTTTAGAAAATTTTGTTTTTGAGTTATTAGTGATTATCTCACGCTGTTGAAAATTTAATCACAAATTCCTGATCATATTTCCTATAGCTTATAGGAAAAGTTATGTTGTTGGGTTAAATACAATAAGAAATATTCACGTTTAAGTTCTACTCATTCTGGTACGAAGTAAATTTTGAAAAGGCGCCCCATAGTAAAGTAAGTCGTATTCACGACAAAATATTTGAGGCCACTTGAAGGCGCACTTGATCCGGAATTCCACGAATCTCTTCTTCTCACAGTAGAATCAGAAGTATCCAAGCAATGAGCACGGTTGGAAGCAAACGAAGAAGGACTAATATTCTGAGCCATGTTATCAAAATACAAGGCCATAAAACGGGTTTGAGAATTAAGCTCGACAAGCCTTTCGCAGTTTTTAATCACCATCGGATTTAGGATATCGCATCGGATTAGCAATCGATATGAGAGATCCCAGAATCGATTTTTCAACGGTAAGACGCAAACAACGATACTGAGATATTTGAATGTGAAGACCTGAGCTATGGTTTCACCCCTTAGTGGAAGCTGTAGTTGTGCTGGTTCTCGCTTCCTTGAAAATACAACCAGCTCAGTTTTCTCCGTAGAAAAGTCGATACCAAGTTGAAGAGCCCACATGGACAAGTTGTGGAGTGTATCTTGTAATGGTCCTTGGAGATCGGCAGTTTTGGATCCTCTAATGGACATAACGTTGTCGTCGGCAAGTTGTCTTAGCGTGCAAGATGTGTTGATATATTCATCGATATCTTTTACGTAAAAAGTACGGGTGTGTAATGTCAGCGACATAACTGGATGTCGTGAATACGAATATGACACGCTTTATTTATGCTTCCGAATTCGAATTGGTAGTTGATCGATTGTTTGAATTGTGCAACTTTCCTCTCTTTCATTACTAAAAATTTAAACGAAGCGTTCGTGATGAACTCTGAATTCTAAACCCATATTCCAGAACTAAGCTCTTAAACATGAAGACGATTTTTCGCCATGACTACCAGGATGGGTTTTATAGAATACAGTAAAGTAAATTTCCGCGTAATTCTTTAAGAGTATTAATATGGTTTTAAAAAGAACCGAATAGAATAAGTCTGGAATAAAGAACTCGATCCTGAGTTCAAGAACTAAATTTAGAACCACTAACAGACTCAGAATCCAGATTCAATTCTAGAATTGCAATTTCGAAACTCAAATTAGTTCCGGAATACGCGTTTGAGGTTTTAACCACGCAGAAGGTGCACTCTCCGTCGTTGCTGGTTGATGGTTTAACTCTCGCGATGGCAGTCTTCTCGCCTTGAAGGCCAGCAAGCGAATGAGAGTTGCGACCTGAGCGTTTGAGGTTTTAACCACGCAGAAGGTGCACTCTCCGTCGCTGCTGGTTGATGGTTTAACTCTCGCGGTGGCAGTCTTCTCGTCTTGATGGCCAGCAAGCGAATGAAAGTTGCTACCTGAGCGGTTGAGGTTTTAACCACGCAGAAGGTGCACTCTCCGTCGCTGCTGGTTGATGGTTTAACTCTCGCGATGGCAGTCTGCTTGCCTTGATGGCCAGCAAGCGAATGAAAGTTGCTACCTGAGCGTTTGAGGTTTTAACCACGCAGAAGGTGCACTCTCCGTCGCTGCTGGTTTATGGTTTAACTCTCGCGATGGCAGTCTGCTCGCCTTGATGACTCACAAGCGCATGAGAGTTGCTACCTGAGCGTTTGATGTTTTTACCACGCATGTTTAACTCCCACGACGTCTGCTATCATCGAACGCACGAAAAGAAATGATCGATTTTCACCACGGCTTCCCTTTTATACGCATTCAGTTGAAGATATGTGCCTGACTACCTCAAAATCGCCATCCTTGCGCGAAAAACCCAAGCGAAAATAAAGAGTTTTCCGCAATATTTTGAAATTTTGAGAAAACTTAATTTTTGAGTTGTTTGTTGTTATCTCACACTGTTCAAAATATTATCCTCAATTCCTGATCATATTTTTTATGAAATGGTGAAAGAATTATTTTGCTACCATTAATACAAGTCGAGATATTCCCGATTAAGTTCTACCCTTTCTTCCATATGGCTAATTTTGAAAAGGCACCCCATAGTGAAGTAAGTCGTATTCACGACAAAATTGTATAAAAAGGGGCTTAAGCATGAGCCCTGAGGAAGACCCATGTAGATAAATCGTATTGTCGACAAATCACCATGTGCGAAATACATGTGTTTCTCGCACAATAGATTATATAAAAAGGTGTTCAAAACCGGCGAAAGACCATGCTGGTGCAGCTTCTTAGATAGGATATTTATAGAAACTGAATTAAAAGCCCCCTTGATGTCTAGACATACTGATGCCGTTTGTTCTTTACGAGCAAATGTCATTTGAATTTCTGTTGAGAGCAACGCAAGACAATCGTTCGTTCCTTTACCCCTGCTGGAAACAAATTGTGTATCTGAAAGCAAGCCATTAGTTTCGACCCAATTGTCTAGACGGAAGAGAATCATTTTTTCGAACAAATTCCGGATATAGGAAAGCATATCAATCGGCCGATACGAATTGTGATCGGAGGCTGGTTTCCCAGGTTTTTGAATGGCGATAACTCTGACTTGTTTCCAGTCGTGTGGAACAACATTACCCTCGAGGAACTTGTTGAATAAATTCAGCAAGCGCCTTTTGGCAGAGTCAGGTACCTCATTGGATAAATTTGCCATCGAAGGATACGATCGCTGAAAGAAGGGATCATTTTACAGTCAACTATTTCAAAAACGTCTTAGCTACGGGAACAAAGGTCATCAAAAGACCTTTCAAGGGGTCCAAGATATTGAAAGTTGTTAAAATTCAGTTTACTATATCAGAAAATTTGATAAATCCAGCATTTGGTTGATTCTTGGACTGGTCTTTAGGGGCAATTGAGTTTTTGTTTGTCTTAAAAAGTGTTGGAAACTCCTTATCAGATCTCAGTTTTTCTAGATCAGGAGCTATTCTTTGCTTCGGTGTTTTACTAACACCTCCATTAGCTGTTACTTTTGGAGGCCCCTCAAGGGCACCCTTCGCCGTTCACACACCCGGATATTCATCTTTGGCTCTTCCTTTGGGGAGTGTCCGAACTTCTGGTTTTCAGACAGCTCAAGCGCAGAATGCCTAGGATGTGGTGGGGGTTCAACAGTGGGCTTTTTTGAATTTCCATAAAAAGCAACACGTCTGCCAACAACTCTGTACAAGCGACCTGGTACCGCTTCCAAAGTGCCTCAGCCAAACCACCGGAAGTGCCAACAGGCTCATGCCAGTAACATCCTTATTATGGCATACTGGTCAACGCAAATGTCAACGGGCTACGGAATACGGATCGCATGGCGACGATGGCCCGACATTCGTGCCATTCTGCTCCCTACTTGAAACGGCAAGTGGGGCAATGGTGCGTCTGTCTCCGTCCCGGTAAAACCTTGGCAGGCCTCCGGAAATGTTATTGATCTGTCCGTCAGTTTTGATGGACACTAGGCTCGGATGTAACATTCCCGTCTTACGCTGATCTGGCTCTCGACACGAACTCCATGAAGGTACGTGTACAACCCTCGCTTGGCCTCCCTGTTCCATAGACAACCAAGAGATCACGAAAGCGATTACGTACAACTGGCGGAGAAAGCGGCCCGGAGGGGGGATTCAATAACATGGAAGGAGAAAAAGGAATTAACAACGGAAAGGTGGCGAATCCGTTCGGCAAAGTGGATTACTGAGGTCTTCGTCTCAGCAAACAGACGAAGCTGAACAACGACTTGAAAACGAAGTGCGGTACACGCGGAGAAGCAGCGTGAAGAAGTGTAGCAGCAGCTGCCTACGATTAGCGGATGGAGCGTGCCTCAACAACAGTTGATGGTAGTTTCGGCTAATAACTTGACAGATGAGCTACACTAGCTCGTCGACAAAAAGTACAACGGGCACAAGGACATCAAGGACTTGGTGTTGAAGATTCGAAGGGCTATCCGACCTGCTGTGAAAGAATAGCACAGCATGACGCAGAAAACGTATAGGGCAGAGAGCGAATTAGCAGCGATTAAACACGCTCTTGCAGCAGCTACGCAGCGGCAGCAGCAACGAACCATGGTCGAAAACATGGAGACGCTGAAATATCATCGGAATATTCGCTGTGTAGCATGATAATATTGACCCGACTAACCCAAACGAAATACTTTCCCACATTCCAGCATTCACACGATCTCTAACCAATCCTTCCCTGATCACAGATCATAAACTAAAACCTAACATGCACTAAAATCCCAAACACCAGACCTTACATCCTTTATCCTTCAAGTACCATGCATCCAAATTAGTAACAGTAGTAAAAATAGTTAGTAAAAACACTTGACGATCGTTACATTTCCCAAGAGCCAACCATATGGTTCACACTAAGTTCCCATGCTAGCCGGACTTGTTGCAACATATGCTGCACACCGCGAGCTAAGCAAGCTTCCCACACTATCCGCCGATGCGACATTTCTGTCCCTTGCGCAATGCGCTATAGGTTCAATCGCCTTCTTTTGCATTGATGCACCAATCGATATTCTCTCTCTTTCTCCTCTCTCCCGCAAACAATTTATTTAACGAAAGAATTGTAACTGCCTCCTCCCACCTTTATGTATATCGTAGAATAGGCAGTAGGTTAGTTTAAGTTGGAAACATTTTAATAAAATCAATCTAAGACAAACAATCAAGGATGAAAGTCGTCATTCCTATAATGTTTTAATTAAGGAACTAAAAGAAACAACCTGGCGGCCGTGTCAAAAGTGACAATCTGTCTCCGGTAAATTGTGATGCTTTTATTGAAGAACACTTCCGAAGATCGCTCGGTAATACAAATGTTTCCATTCATGGATCTAGAAACAATAATAACAATCAGCCGACAAGTGCCGGCAATGATACCAGAAACAGTGGTTCCAGCAGTGCAAACAGTGATTCCGTTCTAAGTACCAACAGTAGCCAAAAACGGAAGAAAAACATAAAACAGAAATACCAGAAACAGTAGTTCCAACAGTGCAAACAGTGGTTCCGTTCAAAGTACCAGCACTAGCCAAAACGGAATGTTTTGTTTGTTCATATTATAGAGGTTCCTTGGTAACCCGTACATGAAAACCAGAACAGTGTTACTCAAAAAAGTATTTTTGTCGTGAATACGACTTACTTTACTTTACTATACTTTTCAAAATTTACTCTCTGAGGGAGTGATAAGTTTTTGATTGTGAATATCTATTGTTGTATCTAATGAATCAACATAATTCTTGCGACATGCCATCGGAAATATGATCACAATTTTATGATAAAATTTTCAGTTTTGTGACATAGTCTCAAATAATTCAAAATTAAACTTTTCTGAAATGTTTGGTATAAACGAGTATCAAAGAGGATAATTCATAAGGCGCGTTTGCCTTTCTCGTATTTTTAAAGCTCATAGCTCAGTGATCTGTGAAAGGATTTATATAATCTAACTACCAATAGAATCGACTTTTTTCAATTTAAACTTGTACAGCAAAAGCATTGAAGTATTTCAATAGTACACTATTGAAAAACCTGTCTCTTTTGACCCATGTCAACACCAGCCAATCAGAACGCGTTCTAAGGAAGAGAACAGAATATCTGCTGCTGTACAACAAATCGTTCGAGAAAAAAAGGAAAGTGATGAATCTCGCAGTGAGTTCCTCAATTCGGTCCTTCTGAATGCTAGAAACGAAACCCTACACCATATTGATAGTTTCTTTCAATAAATTATGCAAATCCGAAATGAAATAATCGACATTAAAATTCTGTAAGCGGCTATTTTTATAGCCGTTAGGACCGCCCATTAGTGAAAAAGCTACAAACGAGATCACATAAAAAAAATCTCTTAACAAAAATTGAATCAGTTTGGATTCTATCGCCACTGCGAGCAGACGTCATCTGCACAGCTAGTTTCGCTTTCGACAAGAGCGATTACGTCACAGCTGCCAGTCATTAGCATTGGGAAAAACCTGTTCTAATCCACCTAGTGGTGTAATGATGCCTTTCTCATGTACATATAATATTCTGGTATTCCATTCAAAATTTATCTCTTCGATTTTTAAAACAAACCAAGAGATTGTTTGTGCATTAATTAGTATAACATACAGAATAAAACAATGCTTTGATTGCGTGAGTCATTCACATTTTCACGAACCAAAGTCGGTTCGTGCGGCCACCAACTAACATGACACATAAACTCTTCTAGTACGCACTCTAAATTACGATTTAAATGTTTGTTGTATCCGAAAATATTTTAAGTGACGGTGTACAATATTGAACACACTTTACCCAATACCTCCGGAACCGGAAGTCGGATCCGGATGAAATTCAGAAATTCCGTATGGGGCCACGAGAAATCGGTCAAACCATCGCTGAGAAAAGTGAGTGAGATCTATTTTGGTATATATGACCACTATTTCCGGTAATTCCGGAACCGGATACCGGGAACCAGAATAGCCGGAATCGGTTTGTTTAGTTGCCTACTGATAATGACTTTCGATTTGTGTGGTTTTGAGACCAGTTTAGAAATTTTTTTACGTTTTTTGTTTCGCCGGTTTAAATGACGGTGTACAATATTGAACACACTTTACCCTATAATTCCGGAACCGGAAGTCGGATTCGGATGAAATTCAGGAATTCCATATGGGACAACGAGACCTTTTATTTGAATCTACTTTTGTGGAAATCAGTCAAACCATCACTGAGAAAAGTGAGTGAGATCTATTTTGGTATATATGACCACTATTTCCGGTAATTCCGGAACCGGATACCGGGAACCAGGATAGCCGGAATCGATTTGTTTAGTTGCCTACCGATAATTACTTTCGATTTGTGTGGTTTTAAGACCAGTTTAGAAATTTTTTTTGTTATTTGTTCCGCTGGTTCAACACGGAAGGACCGATATTAGCTCTGCGCCTAATTCGTATTACTGTTTTTGAATTAGTTGATTTTAACAACAAAATTTCCAAAATAACTATAAAATTAGTTTAAATTGAGAATTTACTTTGCTGAAAAAACTCTTATTTTTAGAGAATGTGTTTAGTTGGCGAATATTCTGGACACAAACCAGCAATATTTCAATCCAGTACGAAATTCTCATTGACAACAAATTTTGTTATTAAAATCAGAAAATTTGTTTCTATTTATCTATCACCATCATTACTGAAGGACAGGACAAAGAAAACAAAAATGGAATTGGTTTTATTAACAAGTTTATTAGCTGAAAACTCATGAGAAGTGTCAAAGCAAAACAATCCATTAAAAAGCTAAAAGGGACAGTCTTGTTGAAACTGCTTGCAAATTGTTTAGATGTTTTTCGCATGTGTTACGATATATCCATATATAAATTTCTAAACCGATATGTAAAAATGACGTAAACTGTTAGTGGAAGGTGTATTTGTTCAGAATTTGTGCGCATTTGAAGCGATTGTATGTAATAATGTTTTTACGCGGAACAGTGAAGTGGGTTTCGAATGTTGCACTCCAATTATATATGTCAAATGATGTTTTTTGTATCTTCCAACCTTCTCGGCTACGCTGTCCGGTGTACTACTTGTATTCAGTTTTTGTTTTCGAGTGCTCAAAGAATTGAGTGCTCAAGCTATTGTGAAGATAAATTTTCAAAAAGAAGTTTATGTTTCGCTTATGTCTTTTTCTTCAATACAACATCGTATTTATACCTGCCAATATAGAACAGATAATCGTGACTGAAACTTTTTTCGGTAGTCGTTTGCCATCTAGTGGCTAGTAGTCATCACGGTGTTAACGTTTTTTCGGTGACAGAGCGCCATATAGCTGCAAATGGCAGAAACCAGTTTAACCATTTATGTTGGTTGAAAACAACGTTTTATTTATCTAATTCAACTAAAAAATTAGTTGAATGGATATGAAGCGTGCCTTAGCTAGGAAATGACAGCACGTTTAATTGGTGAAATCAACTAAAAAAAATAGCCATTTCAACAAATATTTTCTTATTAAAGGAATAAGAATTAAAAAATCTAAATTAGCAAAAGTAAGATTTTTTTAGTTGTCTCAAAAAATAACTAACTAAAATCAGAAAATCAACTAATTTTTTCGCCAAAATGCTGATTTCGGTCTTTCCGTGAAGTGACGGTGTACAATATTGAACACACTTTACCCTATAATTCCGGAACCGGAAGTCGGATTCGGATGAAATTCAGGAATTCCGAATGGGACCACAAGATCTTTCATTTAAATATAAATTTGTGGAAATCGGTCAAACCATCGCTGAGAAAAGTGATGACCACTATTTCCGGTACTTCCGGAACCGGATACCGGGAGCCAGGATAGCCGGAATCGGTTTGTTTAGTTGCCTACTGATAATGACTTTCGATTTGTGTGGTTTTGAGACCAGTTTAGAAATTTTTTACGTTTTTTGTTTCGCCGGTTTAGGTGACGGTGTACAATATTGAACACACTTTACCCTATAATTCCGGAACCGGAAGTCGGATCCGGATTAAATTCAGGAATTACGTATGAGACCACGAGACCTTTCATTTGAATCTAAGTTTGTCAAAATCGGTTCAGCCATCTCCGAGAAAACCTAGTGAGATTATTTGACACATACACACACATACATACACACACAGACATTGCTCAGCTCGATGAACTGAGTCGAATGGTATATGACACTTGGCCCTCCGGGCCAATTTTCACTAGTCGGTTTTCCAAGTGATTGCATAACCTTTCCATATGAGAAATGCAAAAAAAACAACGGTGGAAAGCATTACACAAAACCAGCCGTTCTAATGGCTCTAAAAGTTTTCTTAAGAACTATTAGGATTTGTTGTTCGCAAATCGAAGGTAATTATCCTCAGTTTAGTGCAAATCAAGAACAGTTTGGTTAGATTTGTGCACTTTTCGCTGTGTGAAATTCACAGTAATCGAGATCAAGTGAAGCTTTCTTTGTTGTTGCGAAAAATGTGAAAAAGGGGAATGTTTGCATAATTCATACAATTGATATTCAGAAGTGTTAAGGAACATGTCAGTTGTTTTCTTATTCACGACATCCAGTTATGTCTCTAACATTACCCACCCGCCTTATTTATAAAGTGCGATGAATCTTTCGATATTTGTGCCTGGTCGTGTCATCGAAGTAAAATACACCGTAATATAAATACGTGGCAGTCTTGTTTCGAGTGGAATCAATACCGCGGTTAGTGAAAGCAGCAACATTAACCTGAGTAATTTCAACGTTAGTAGTCAACTAAACCGGCATCACAAGTGAATTTCATCTTCATCAGGTAAATAAATAATAAGATCGAAGAGACCCCTAGAGATAATTAGTAAAAGAAATCAATGAAGCAATTTTCGAATAACAACTAATCAAACGTGTTGAAATGGACAGAAAGGAACTAAAGGAGTTCCTAGAATATTTAGACGATATAAAAAAGGGTAAAAGTTTATTTTACTCTCTTCCTTCATTACAGATGAAAGACCCTTTCTGGGACAATATCGAGTTGTGGGAATTGATTGATGATTTCCTGCAAGAAGTCCTTAACAGTCGAAGACGCGGCTAGCGCTGTAGATATATTCCTTTTGTCGTGAATACGACTTACTTTACTATGGGGTGCCTTTTCAAAATTAGCCATATGGAAGAATTGGCAGAACTTTATCGTGAATATCTCGACTTGTATTAATGGTAGCAACACAATTCTTTCACCATTTCATCAAATATATGATCAGGAATTGAGGATAATATTTTGAACAGTGTGAGATAACAAGCAACTCAAAAATTAAGTTTTCTCTTAACAAGCAACTCTTTACTTTTGCTTGGCTTTTTCGCGCAAGGACGACGATTTTGAGGTAGTTAGGCACATATCTTCATCTGAATGCGTATAAAAGGTAAACCGTGGTCGAAAATCGATCATTTCTTCTTGTCTGTTGGACGGAAGCAGACGTTGGACGGAAGCAGCTTCGGAGAGTGCACCTTCTGCGTGGTTAAAAACATCAAACGCTCAGGTCGCAACTCTCATTTGGACTTCAGCCGTCAGGTGGAGCAGTAGTCAATGAGAGCAGACCTTTTGCGTTGTACAAAACCTCAAACGCTCAGGTCGCAGAGCCAGTTTCCCTTCGAAGAAGATCGATTACATCATCCTATTGGTGGTCGTTTGCATACAACGGGAAATGGACAACAATGTGGAACATTATGCAAAATCAGCCTTTCTAATGGCTTTAAATGTTACCTAAAGATCTATGAAGATTGCTTCTTTGTAGATCAAAAATTAAAATAAGCAGTGCAGTGCAAATCTAAGATAATATGATCAGTTTTTTTTGTGCAATTTTGAAAGTTCTAAATTCGCAACAGTGTTCAAAATCGTTTATATAAAATCAGTGTTTAATATCTTAGAAAATTATACAATTTGGCCGTTTAAGCAAGCCTTCATAAGAGGTTCTTTCCAAAACCACCAATATTTTATCATAAAGACTATACTGGTTATTTTGTAATATTTGTGTGTCAGAATGTTTGATGTAACTAATCTGTGCTGTAGTTTGGGTGTATCGTTTCAAATTCTAGTAGTGTAAAAGGGAAAAACTTGCACAATTAACACAATTGATCAACTAATTGATATTCGGAAGTATAACTAAAGAGTGCCAGTTTTATTCGTATTCACGATATCCAGTTATGTCTCTGACATTACACACCTGTACTTTTTTACTCCAGATTATTTCAGTTCGTTGTACTATGGGGAAAGGTCCATCAAAAGAAACAAACCATTCTGGTAACACCAATATTTAAATTAATGAACATATTGAGCAGTCTACTGCGAGTCACCAAGATAACGAGCTCAAATTGTTGATTATAATCGCAATTTTGACAATCTTACTTCTATTAAAAATACATTAAATAATGAAAAAACACTGGACCAAGAAAGGATTTAAAACAGCACAAACCATAAACTGAATCGCTTAAAAATCGCACAAATACTGTTTAAATTAAAATATATACATAAATATTATAATTTTATCACTTTAGTAGCTGACTAAATGCCTAGGACAATATAGCAACTACACGAAGAAATAAAAATACTTGTAACTATAAATAATAACTTAAGAAAATCAATCAACAAAAAAATCAAAACAGAAACTCTAACAACAAAATTAAACTATGCCAACGCGTTATATGCTCAAATCGAAAGCAATCTGCTAGAAAACGAAGACTCATTATCAAACTCAGAATTAACATTTCTCGTTAAAGCAGCAAAAACTGCAATTAAAGACATCCGTACTACAGTAACCTCGAAAATACAAGAACAATTAACTGACGAGAAGAGAGATACGGACTCCAAAATGACAAACACAACACCAGCAGTCTTTGACATCCGCCAGGCAACGGCGTTAGTACAAATGTACGACGGCACGCCGTTAGTATTGGATGCCTTCATAGACTCAGTAAATCTAATATTAGAAATTAATACAGCGGAACACTTGCCAATGGCAACAAAATTTATAAAAACACGTCTATCAGGTAAAGCAAGATTGGGCCTACCTGATAATGTAAGTAATATAAACGAGCTAATAAAAAACGTCAAATCGAGGTGTATGGACATTTCAAAACCCGAAAACATAATTGCAAAACTAAAAGCCACCCGACAGAGTGGACCAATAACAAAATTTTGCGAGGAAAATCTAACTACTTCACTCGAGCATGTCTACATTAAACAAGGAATACCCCCTGAGGTAGCAAAAACAATAACCACCAAAGCGGGCCTAAATACCCTTGTATCAGGAATAAACCAACCTGAAACAAAAACAATATTAAAAGCAGGAAACTTCCACTCAATAAAGGAAGCTATCCAAAAAGCACAAGAAAATTTGACCGAAAATACAACCACCGCGCAAGTCTTAACCACGCGAGCTAGGCAAAATCATAATAACTTCAAAAACTATAACCGTTTCTCTAGAGTTAACGGGAGGAATTTCTCCACCCAAAGCAATTATAGCGCAAATCAACGCTATAACGAACCGCACCGTATTTACAACAACAATAACCAATTCCACACTAACAGATCTGAACACTCAAACAGCTCAAATTACTCATACTATAACAATAATAACCGAGGCCGTGGACATTACCAACCTCAACAAACTTGACTCGGTCAAGTCGATTTCAGCACAATCGGCAGAATGTCTTTGTAGCAGGCTCCGAGCCATTACCGTATATACATCCAATGCAAATGCAAACAGCTGCGCCGGTCAATGCACCGAGCGAGCGGCAACAACTGCAACAGCAGAACCAGCCGACGCAAAATCATTTTTTGGGCAAATGTGTTGACTTTAAATCTAAGCGCTTCTAACTTCATTAAGGTCGGAGTACGAATGACTAACTCAATTTGTACATTACTGATAGATTCCGGAGCAGATATTTCAATTTTTAAAGCAAATAGAATAATACCTAACCAAATTGTGAATAGAAATGTAAGAACAAAACTAACTGGAATAACAGATGGGGAAATAGAAACTACCGCAATAACCGAAACAGAACTAATGATCGGACATAATGTAACCACTAGACATCATTTTCATTTAGTTGGACCAGATTTTCCTATTCAAACAGACAGCATATTGGGCAGAGACTTTTTCATCTCCCACAAATGCCAGATCGGTTATGAATACTGGTTAATAAATTTTAGTATAAATAATATAAATGTATCTATACCAATAAAAGATAAAGTAAATGAAAATTATATTATTCCACAACGAAGCGAAGTGATTAGAAAATTAAACAATCAAACTGTAACAGAAGACATGGTAATCTTTTCGCAGGAAGTTGAATCAGGAGTTTTCTGTGGAAACACTATCATATCCCCACAAAACCCTTATATAAAAATCATGAACACAGGAAAATCACCTGTAAATATATCCAACTTTGAATTTACACCTGAAATGGAACCCTTAGCGAATTACAACATAATGAAATTTAACAATAACCCCCTGAACGATACAAGAAACCATAAACTATTGAACAAAAACAAAATAGACATGAACAACATACCTACGTACGCACAAAAGGAATTAAAGAATCTAATATTGAAATATACAGATATATTCTCTACCCCAAGGGTTCTTGACGACCAATAACTTTTATAACCAAAATATCAACCTAAACGATACCGTTCCAGTCTACATTCCTAACTACAAAACGATTCATTCACAACACGACGAAATAGAAACACAAGTCAATAAAATGCTGAACGACAAAATTATAGAACCTTCTATATTCTAATAGCCCCATTCTCCTAGTACCAAAAAAATCAAACGACGCAACAGGAAAATGGAGACTTGTGGTAGATTTTAGACAACCAAACAAAAAAATACTAGCAGACAAATTTCCTTTACCAAGAATTGATACAATTTTGGGTCAACTTGGTAGAGCAAAATATTTTTCGACACTAGATTTAATGCCAGGATTTCACCAAATACCTTTAGAAAATAACTTAAGAAAATTTACAGCCTTTTCAACACAAAGGGGACACTACCAATTCACACGTTCACCTTTCGGACTAAATATTAGCCCAAACAGTTTCCAAAGAATGATGACGATTGCCATGGCTGGACTTACACCAGAACACGTATTCGTTTACATTGACGATATAATAGTAATAGGATGTTCCATCCAACACCATTTACAAAATTTAACAAAAGTTTTCGAAAGAATTAGAAAATACAACTTAAAATTAAACCCAAACAAATGTAAATTTTTTAATTCTGAAGTGACATATCTAGGGCATAAAATTACAGATAAAGGAATATTACCTGATAGTACAAAATACGACGCCATCTGCAACTATCCGATACCGAAAAACAGCGACGACACTAGACGATTTGTAGCTTTCTGCAATTATTACCGTGAATTCGTACCAAATTTCGCAACAATAGCACATCCTCTCAATCAACTCCTTAAGAAAAACAAACAATTCGTTTGTACTAATGAATGCCAAAACGCTTTTAACACATTAAAACTATACTTAATGTCACCTAAACTACTTCAATACCCAGACTTCACACTACCCTTTATACTCACAACCGACCCTTCAGACGTAGGTTGCGGAGCTGTACTTTCTCAAATCAGAAACGGAAACGACTTACCTATAGCTTTTGCGAGCAAAAGTTTTACCCCGAAAGAAAAGAATAAATAGAATCAACAATACTAAAGGAACTGACAGGAATACACTGGGGCATAAATTATTTTAAGCCTTACCCATACGGAAGAAAATTCACGCTCAAGACAGACCATCGACCCCTAGTATATCTATTTGAAAAACCAAGGAACAGAAGAATAAAGAAAATAATCGGCCCCTAGGCAGAGGAAAAAGAGTGATGCACTGATCGTCGAAGTAAACGACAAGACGACGTATGCAGCGCTCCTTATGAAAATGAGGAAGGACCCGTAGCTAAAAGAGTTATGTGAAAACGTGATAAAGACCAGGCGCACTCAAAAAGGAGAGTTGCTGTTCAATCTCAAGAAGGATAATTCGGTTCCGGGAGCTCATTGCGAACTCCTTGGGCAGCGAGATCACCGTAAGAGCTCTTTCACAGGAGGCAGTGGTAGAGGTCAAGGATTTGGATGAGTTCACCACTAAGGAAGAGTTGAGAGACGCATTGACCGAGCAGTGCAACTTGGAAGTACCGGTGACAATCCGAATCAGGAGATCGTTTGCGGGTACCCAGATGACAGCAATCCGACTACCAGTAGATGCGGCCACCAACGGTGTGCTCGCTGCGACTGGCTCCTCGAGTCACCAAGAAAATGGAGTGGTGTTTCAAGTTCATGGAGTTTGGTCCAGATAGGTCAAAAAGGTGCTGGAATTGTGGCGAAAACGAACACGTTGCTCGATACTGCACGAAGTAACTCAAATGCATGCTGTGCAAGTCGGAGGAAAGAAATGGCCATCCGACTGGAGGCTATAAATGCCCGGCCTACAAACAGACGAAGGTAGGCCAACAATGATGCAGATAACGCAAATTAATCTGAATCATTGCGACATCGAACAGCAACTGTTGTGGCAGTCGACAACGGAGACAAAATATGATCTTGGGATCATCGCAGAGCCGTATCGGGTTCCTCCTGAGAACAGCAATTGGGTAGCGGATGTTGCTGGAATGGCAGTTACACAAGTTATGGGCAGATTCCCTATACAAGAAGTGGTGGAGAACTCTTACGAAGGATTCGTGATCGCTAAAGTTACGGGGTCCTAGTATGTAGCTGCTATGCACATACAAGATAGACGTAGGAGCAATAAAACCGAATGTTGGATGCACTCACCGACACGCTGGTTGGACGTAGGCCAGTAGTCATCGGTGGCGATTTCAATGAATGGGCTGCTGAGTGGGGCAGCTGGCTACTTGAAACTCTGGCGAAGTGTGATGTAAAGCTGTGCAATGTAGGAACAGTCAGTACATTCCGCAGAACTTACGATTCGATAAGGAGACTTTTATCGAGGCACTTCGGCCAAACAGCGATACGGCAAACTTCGACCCAAGGTATTTGGCAGAAGCGTTACTAACGGCTTATGATGCAGCAATACCAAGGAAAATTGAACAAAGTAACGGTAGACGGCCAGCGTACTGGTGGAATGCGACGCTCAGTACCCTCTGTGCGACTGCCTTAAAAGGAGCTATCTTGCAGAGCAAGGCGAACTGTTACAAGGGGCTATATCAGAGAGCCGACCGTAACAACACATATTATAGCGCAGAGCAACAGCAGTCGCAATTACCGCCGGTATCATCTGGGCGCCAATGAACCGGAAGCGTTCCTCCAACCCGAATCGCTCCTGCCGATCAATCCGTTCACGGGTATCGGAAGCGACGGTTACGGGAAAACTTCCATCGTCGGGGTAGGGTAGATCCTTCGTTGGGGACTAGCCGAGTAGAAACCACAGCAGCGGAAACCGGAATCACCGGATCGACCCTAGCACTCCATCTCCAATCATTCTCCAACCGGAATCACTGAACCGACTCAGGCACCCTGCTTTCTAACCGTTCACGGGTTTCGGGAACGTCGGTCCGGGGAAACTTCCATCATCGGGGAACTTTTCCGTCGGTGTAGGCTAGATCCATCATCGGGGATGAGCCGAGTAGTTCACGACGTAGACCAGTCCTGGGTAGTCGAGGCGCCAGCGAACCAAGAGAAATGGTTCTTCAGCGCAGCCCCCTGCCGAAGTAATACCATATGGTAGTCCCGGCAGGAAAAGAGGAACGAAGCTTAGGAGGTGTTTTAGTTCGGGTTCGACTCCCACATACCAAGTTCACTTATGTTAAGGTAGCTTGATGATACAGCGATTTCACCTCCTATAAAAAAACACACACAGACATTACTCAGCTCGATGAACTGAGTCGTATGGTATATGACACTAGGCTCTCCAGGCCAATTTTTACTAGTCGGTTTTTCAAGTAATTGCATAACGTTTTTAAATGAGAAAGGCAGAGATCAGGTGCAAACTACACATTGTACGCATTACAAATCTATATAAACTAGACAACTCTGTTTCTTCCTCACCAGAACAAATAGTTCCTAAACGAAAAAGAAATTTATTGTTGTATTGTATTGTGTTTTAATATTTCAGCTCGATTGTTTCATGTTCAGCAATTACAGGGTGATTTTTTAAGAGCTTGAGAACTTTTTTAAATAATAAAACGCATAAAATTTGCAAAATCTCATCGGTTCTTTATTTTAAACGTTAGATTGGTACATGACATTTACTTTTTGAAGATAATTTCATTTAAATGTTGACCGCGGCTGCGTCTTAGGTGGTCCATTCGGAAAGTCCAATTTTGGGCAACTTTTTCGAGCATTTCGGCCGGAATAGCCCGAATTTCTTCGGAAATGTTGTCTTCCAAAGCTGGAATAGTTACTGGCTTATTTCTGTAGACTTTAGACTTGACGTAGCCCCACAAAAAATAGTCTAAAGGCGTCAAATCGCATGATCTTGGTGGCCAACTTACCGGTCCATTTCTTGAGATGAATTGTTCTCCGAAGTTTTCCCTCAAAATGGCCATAGAATCGCGAGCTGTGTGGCATGTAGCGCCATCTTGTTGAAACCACATGTCAACCAAGTTCAGTTCTTCCATTTTTGGCAACAAAAAGTTTGTTAGCATCGAACGATAGCGATCGCCATTCACTGTAACGTTGCGTCCAACAGCATCTTTGAAAAAATACGGTCCAATGATTCCACCAGCGTACAAACCACACCAAACAGTGCATTTTTCAGGATGCATGGGCAGTTCTTGAACGGCTTCTGGTTGCTCTTCACTCCAAATGCGGCAATTTTGCTTATTTACGTAGCCATTCAACCAGAAATGAGCCTCATCGCTGAACAAAATTTGTCGATAAAAAAGCGGATTTTCCGCCTAAGACGCAGCCGCGGTCAACATTTAAATGAAATTATCTTCAAAAAGTAAATGTCATGTACCAATCTAACGTTTAAAATAAAGAACCGATGAGATTTTGCAAATTTTATGCGTTTTATTGTTTAAAAAAGTTCTCAAGCTCTTAAAAAATCACCCTGTATATGTACATGGGAAGTTCTAGTCCATGAAGGTAGACTCAGAAGCATTTTAAAAACTTTGTATTTAATGACTCGGTGTTTGTATTTGTGATATTTTGCGCAATTTTTTCAAACTGGAACTGTATACTCAATGACTGGCTAAACTATACCTATGAACAGCCCTTTTGTTTTGAGGTGAAAATTTATATTTCCTGTTAATCAATGGGTAGATAGACCTCAATAAAATGTTGCATTTTATCACTATTTTGTCCACATGTGATCTAAAGAGAAACTTGTTATCCATGTCCAGTCGTAGATAAGCTGCCTCATTCAACCAATCTGTTCCAGAGCCATTTACTTTAATTTTGTTATTCTCAGGTGGAAAAAGTCGGAGAGATTTAATGTGGGGAAATATGACAGCTTGAGTTTTAGTTCCGTTGATGCATATTTTCCAACTGCTGAAATAACCAACCAGTACATCCATTCCTCTCTACTTTTTGTTTACTAATGAACGAATTGCGTGGTCTTTGTAAATGAAGGAGGTGTCATCGACAAACAGTGAGAGTACGTCTTCACCCGGAAGTGCCGGAATATCTGACGTAAAAATGTGCCAAGGATACTGCCTTGAGGAACACCAGCGGGAACATTAAATTTATTTGAGTATAAGTTAACAGAGACTTAAAACTTCTGTTTGACAGATAGTTTCTTATTATTTTTACCAGGTAGGTTGGGAAGTTGAGATGCTGTGTTTTATGAACTAAGCCATCGTACCTTCTAAACCCAAATTATTCTTCAGGAAAAATGTTTTTGGTTTCTGCAAGCTCTAACAAACGGGACAGAATTGTTTTTTCGAACATTTTGGACAGTGCAGATAGGAGACTGATCGGACGACAACTCTTCGGACAGGTGGGGTCCTATCCAGGCTTTTTTTATTTAGATTACATTGGTTACTTTCCAAATAGAGGGAAATAAGATAAGCACCAACCATTGATTAAAAATAGATGCATGAAAATATCTGACGCTTAGGTGTATGAGTTTTATGTTAGAAATAGAGTCATCACCCGGAGCTTTCATATTTTTGACCTTTTGATGAATTTTTCCAATTCTTCTTCTGTGATTCTGTGATTAGCAGCAAATATAGAAGTTCGTGCTTGCAACTCACCCGACACAGTCAAAAATTGTTCATAGTCGAGACGACAAAAACAAAGACATTACAGTGCAGTGAACAATTGAGTGTACGAAATGGGCAAATACGATTTAACAAAGTCTGAAACTTGGCCTACAAGACCAAACGAAATTGAAATCTTATTTAAAGAACAAATGCATCTAGACGGTAATAATGTAACAGAGATTCAACTCAACAAGGCTAACTGTGTGTATATTATGTTTAAACGTAAAAGAGATGCAATGGCATTCGCTTTAGTTAACAACGAGGTACACAGCTTTGAGTGTGATAACATTAAATACAAAATACCTGTGTACATGGTGGACAATGCCATAGAAGTACGCGTGCATGACCTCCCCCGCAGGCCAGCGATAAGTTCGTTCAGGAACATATATGTCGCAGTACGGTGAAACCCTTTCCATCGAAAGGGAAATATGGGGAATTTTTTTCCCCGGCATCCGGAATGACGTGCAAGTGGTACGTATGCAACTACGTAAGACAATTCCAACTTACATCATTTGTGGTCAAGGTGGGACACTGATTACCTATGATCAGGTGGTAACATGTCAGCTTTGTGAACAACCAACCAACTGTAAACCTTGCACTAGAACAACGAAAAAGACATCTTCAACCGAAGATAAGGACAACTGTTAAGCAACGGGCACTAGTGAACCCAGTACTTCTGCTTCAAAAACGCTTCCAGCATCAAACCAGCAATCAATGTACTAGGCGCAGTTGCAGCAACTAGCAACTAGCATAAGACTACGAACAACAGCGAGAAAAAAACGGAAACCATCAATAAAAATACGTTTGACAACACCAATACCGACTATGCGGCTATATATGAAAAGACGAGCCACGAACAACGTGCTCCGTAATCCTCGTTGGATGAAAATGGAAACTCCTCTCTCCCAATGTAACTACGAGATCCAGTATTAAAAATAACATCCAGTAATAAAAATAACATTTGTGTTAAAAAATCTGGTCAATCGGCCACATGAGGCTTGTAAGCAAATAGGCCTGAAAAAACCCTTTTATGAAAAATAAAACAGTTTCCACAGTGGTTGAAAGTTTCGTGAGGACTGACCATGTCTTGACCGAAACGGTGGGAACTAACAATATGTTGACCTAACCCAGCAGCTTTTTCTATCAGTGTTATGATCAAACAGTCATCCAGACGAAGTGGTGGTATCAGTTTCGGCTTGTTTTTAAGAAATTAAGACGATTTTAAAAAAGGTTTGAAATAGCTTACTGATGGTCTGTTTTTGATATCGTCCATTCTTTGCCTAATAATATAAGAGAGATGATGATTTCTTTACCCTGAGTCCTGTTCTCTGGTACTGCCTTCGATTCATATTTCGTAACCTAATCAATGTTTTAGTGAAAGAACAAAGGGTGATTGACTTATGGAATATTGGTATTTCTCTTATGTTTAGTTCACGAGCCTTGGCGATGGTACGTCCAACTTCATTTAGTTATCTGTCGATGTCCTCTGCTGATTCTGGATAGCGATCGCAGTTAATGTTGTTATCCACACTGCTGCTGAATGCTGACCAGTCGACATGATGATAATCACGCCGAGTACGTTGCTGGGTCTCAACACCGGACCTCAACAGGATAGTAGTCAAAGCTGAGGTCTTCAATGATGACAGGATGAGAGATGTTCTCAGCAAGATTGGTGATAAACAGGTCGATGATGGAGCACGTCCCTGATCTGGCAACATACGTTGAATTGTCCGGACTCGGGATAGTGTAGTAACCGTTTTGAAGCTTCAGCACTGTTCCATTTTGATAACTTCTGGAATTTTCCCTGGTATGATGTCTGGCATTGATATCACCGGCGATGATGAATTTATTTCGGCCTCTTTTCAGCTTCTGCAGATCATTTCTTAGTTCTGATTGAGTTCCTTGGATCAGTAAGCACTGTCTAGGGCTGAATTTTATTCTTCCGATCGTCGTATCTAATTCAACTCCTAGCGACTCGATGAATTTCGTAATTTCGCAAACTTCACAGCCCTTCTGACTGCAATCGCAGCACCACCGCCTCTAGATTGGGTTCGATCCAGGTGAATGGTGACGTAGTTCGTTATTCAGAAGGATATGTTTGGTGACAGATGAGTTTCCGTGATAAAGCACACATCGACGTGCTGTGTTCTTACGAAGTCCGATAGTTCAGCTTACTTTGAACGCACTGAGCAGGCCTTCCACTTTTAATGATTCATACACCGTACTTGATAATAAACGAACCGAGCACTACTTCGTGGGGCCCAGCGCAGTTCGCAAAGCGACGGCTAAATTAATCTTCAACTGTAGTTTCCTTGGTAGCATGATTCGATCTGAAGCGGTAGCAAGGGCTAATCATGTGGCAATTTCGAGCACCATGCCCGAAGTATAGACATCTCATGCAATGAGTTAAATCTCTGCGTTTCTTGCGGTAGGGTCCCCATTTCACGATGACATGATCAATGGCCTTCAGTTCTTTAAGCTGCTTCCACGTGGTCGTACCTCTCTTGAAGTGGATTAAGTACAATGCATCCCTGTACGTGTGTTTGTCCTCTTCTCGATGTTTCATTCGATGAATTGTTAGAGCCGGTTTTCCAAGTTCGGACAAGATGTTCATCAGTGTCAGACGATGACCTCGAGCTTGTAGTTATCTTCCGCTTTCAGTCGGAACGTCCCGAACGTTCCACTCTTTCCCAATCGTTCGCATTTACCGACATTTTCTTCAATTCGCACGCTTATATCATTCAAGTTTGAACTCAACCGAATTCACGACTCAAAGAAAAAACTTGGAACTGAACGATTTTAAATAAAAATTTACCTTTTATACTAGTTTTATGTGGCTGACTACTTCAAACTCGTCGACCTGGCACGAAAAAGTCAAGCAAGCGTGATGAATTTTTTTCATTATTTCCAAGTTTTAGAAAACTCTGTTTTCCAGTTATTTATGGTTATCTCACGTTGTTGAAAATTCAATCACAAACTCATGATCATATTTCCAATAGCTTGTAGAAAAACCTGTTTTAATCCACCTAGTGCTATAAGGACGCCTTTCTCATATATAATACTGTGGTATTCTATAGCAAATGTTTTTCTTCGATTTTGAAAGAAACCAAGGGATTGTTTGTGCATTAACTAGTATAGAATAGATATTGAAACAGTTCGGTTCGGCCATCAACTAGAAAACGATGTGGGTTCACTATTATATGTACTTCCAGCACCGGAACCCGAGATCCAGTATAATCGAAGTCGGTTCGTACGGCCACCAACTAACATGACAATCAAACTCTACTAATTTTATTTAAATTTTGAAGATTTTTCACGATTTTGCCATCGTACTTTGAACGATGATTCAAATTTTTGTTGTATCCGAAAATATGCAGCAATTTTTGGTAGGACCATAAGACATTTCATTCGACCCTAAGAATGCGAATAACGGTTTTGAGTTAAGTTTACAAAATTTTCTATGGTTTTTGTTAAACCGGTTTAAGTGACGGTGTACAATATTTAACACAATTTACCCTATAACTCCGGAAGGGGAAGTCGGATCCGGATGAAATTCAGGAATTCCGTATTGGACCGTGAGACATTTCATTTGAATTTAAGTTTGTGGAAATCTGTCAAACCATCGCTGAGAAAAGTGAGTGGGATCCATTTTGGAATATATGACCACTATTTCCGGTGCTTTCGGAACCGGAGACCTGTAAAAAGGATAGCCGGAATCGGTTTGTTTAGTTACCTACTGATACTGATTCATATTGGAATATATGACCACTATTTCTGATGCGTTCGGAACCGGAGGTAACCAGGATAACCGGAATCGGTTTGTTTAGTTGCCTACTGATAATGACTATCGATTCGTGTAGTTTAGAGAAGAGTTTAGATTTTTTTACGGTTTTTGTTTCGCCGGGTTAAGTGACGGTATACAATATTTAGCACACTTTACCCTATATTTCCGGAACCGGAAGTCGAATCCGGATGAAATTTAGGAACCGTTAGACCTTTCAATTAAATCTAGGTTTGTTAAAATCGGTTCAGTCATCTCCGATAAAACCAAGTGAGATTATTTAACTCATACACGCACATATACACATACATGCACACTCACACACGTACGGGTATTGCTCTACGGAACCGAGGAAGGTTTACGTAGTACTTCTATCACGGCCGGAGTACAACAGGGATCCATCCTGGGCTCGCTCCTGTGACGTATAATGTGCGATGGCGTACTGAGGTTGAGGCTCCCCACGGGCGTCAAGATAGTCGGGTCATCATCACGCTAGAAGTCTACGGAGAGTCCATCGAAGAGGTTGAACTGAGTGCATCACACTAGATCAGAATGGTTGCGTAGCAGGAAACTGCAACTAGCGCATCATAAAACAGAGATGAGTTTGGTAAACAACAAGAAATCAGAGCAAGAGGCGTCGACACATGCTGGTGTTTACATGATCCCCTCCAAGAGATCATTGAAGCAATTGGGTGTGATGCTTGACGACAAGCTCAGTTTCGGCAAGCACGTGGAATATGCCTGTAAACGTGCTTCAATGGCGATTGCAGCGCTCTCGCGAATGATGGCCAATAGCTCGCCGATGCGTAGTAACAAACGCAGGTTACTGGCAGAAGTGGCAGTTTCGATCCTCAGATACAGCAGCCCGGTATGGGTGTCGCACTCCGAGTGGAACGCAATGCAAAATTGCTGGAGAGCACGCACAGACTGATGTGTCTTCGCGTGATCAGTACGTACCGTACGGTATCTGAAGATACAGCCTGCGCGGAGGCTTGCATGAAGCCCATTGGACTTCTCATCAAGGAGAACGCTGAGTGCTGCCTCCCTACAGGAGTGGCAAAGGAAATGGGACAGCTCAACTAAGAGCAGGTGGACACATCGGCTCATTCCAAGAGTCTCCGGATGGATCGATAGACCCCACGGCAACATCCTCCTGGTCGATCTTCTGTAGCGGAACGAGTGGCTTAAAATCGAGAGATAAATGGTCCAAAAGTAGGATAACGACGCAGACGTCCATGGCGATGCATAAGTCCTGGAAGGGTGCTTTGAGAACCGATAGCCTTCAACCCCGAAGTCCTACCTAACGGTAGCTCCAGTGGTAGTGTAGCCTGGGCACTGTTGTCCTTCTGACATCAGCTAGAGTGAGGGGGTGCGACCTACGGGGCCTGCCTAGGATGTGGTGGAGTTTGGCAGTGGGCTCTGTTAAATCTCTATAAAAAGCTGCATGTGTCCGCAAGCAGGCCTCAAGAATGCGACCGTGTGCCGCTCGAAGCGCATTAGCCCAGTCCTGATGTGGTGTGGGACTCTAAACAAATCTGACGCCACTGATCAAGCGACTATTCATCAAGGAGTTGCGGCTCAAACAGCGTCTGTCCTGGCATCCAGCGGCTGAATAAGAAATGCTTTTCCCCGGAAGCTATACCTAAGACGGCACCCCCGTCCCGGAGGATAGGGAACCTTACGCGCCAACCAATGCTGCCGACCTGCAAGACAAAGAGAACTTCTACAGTCAACTCAATGCCACCCTAGATAGAATTCCGAAGGGCGCCATCATGATCTGTATGGGCGACTTCAACGCGAAGATCGGATCCGATAACTCGAACTATGAGCGCATTATGGGGCGCCATGGTCTCGGAGAAATGAGTTAAAACGGAGAGCTGTTTGCAGAATTCTGTGGCAAAAACAACATGTTGATCTGGGGATCGCTCTTCCCCATCGACCGGTTCACAAGGTCACGTGGGTTTCCCGTGACGGCTTTACCGAAAGTCAAATTGATCACATCTGCATCAGCCGAAAGTGGAAACGGAGCCTTCTTGATGTGCGGAATAAACGTAGCGCCGATATCGCGTCTGACCACCACCTCATCTTCGGCGAAATACGCCTGCGTGTTGCGCGTATTCGTTGACAAGAGGAGAGAGTTATACGGCGGTTTAACACACGCCGACTGGATGATAGCACAGTGAGATGGTCTTTTACTGTGGAACTGCAGACTTGTGCTGCAGACATTCCGGAAGGCGGCAGCGTGGAAGACCAATAGACTGCCATCAAGAATGCCTTCATCGTCACCAGCAAGAATAATCTGGAATAATGGATCACTGATGAGACCTGGACGAAAATAGAGGAGCGAAGGGAGCCAAAGCCACAATACAGCGATCCAAAACCCGAGGAGCCATATATTCGGCCCGTCAATGATACTCGGCTCTGGAGAAGGAAGTAAACGGGACAAGCGAACGTGGGCGAACTGCCTCGCCGATGAAGGAGAGAAGGCCGCTGCAACCGCGGACATTCGTCTCCTCTACGATATCTCACGACGCCTAAGTGGGGTGAAGATGAATGCGACAATGCCTGTGAAAGATGCCATTGGACAACTGCTAACCGACCCAACTGATCAACTTAAACGCTGGTTCGAGCACTTCGAACAACTTTTCCAAGTGCCAGCAGGCCACCATCACCTCGGCATGACCTGCCTAGGGTCAGGCGTATCACACGCGTGAATACCAAGGCACCGTCTTTGCTGGAGATACAAACGGCCATTCAAAGCATGAAATCGATCAAAGCCACAGGGGTCGATCGCATATCAGCCGAGATGCTCAAAGCAGACCCCATGACATCTGCTCAACTGTTGCACAATTTATTTCATAATATCTGGGACACCGCAACTTTTCCGATCGACTGGATGCAGGGTACCTTAGTAAAGGTGCCCAAAAAGGGCGACCGATGCGATAATTGGCGAGGCATTATGTTGCTGTGTACCGTTCTAAAAGTTCTATGCAAAGTGATCCTATCCCGGATCCAGAAGAAGATCGATGCGACTCTCCGACGACAGCAGGCTCGATTCCGTGCCGGAAGATCCTGTGCGGACCATATCGTCACGCTCCGTATCATCCTGGAGCAAGTCAATGAATTCCAAGAGTCCCTTTATTTGGTTTTCATTGACTACGAAAAAGCTTTCGACCGTCTCAATCACGAAAATATGTGGGACGCCCTGAGACGCAAGGAAGTACCTGAGAATATCATCGCCCTCATCGAAGCGCAGTACGAGGCCTTCTTATGCAGAGTTCTGCACAACGGGGTCGTAGTTGGCGTAGCTGGCGTGAGGCAATGATGTATTCTATCACCGCTACTATTCCTCATCGTAATCGATGAGATCCTGGTAGGTGCAATTGACCGTGAACCAAACCGTGAGCTGCTATGGCATCCCATAACTATGGAGAATATGAACGACCTCGAATTGGCTGATGACGTTGCACTCCTAACTCAACGGCGCTCTGACATGCAGAGTAAACTTGACGATCTTGATGAACGCTCCTCATCGGCAGGCTTAGCAATCAATGTCAACAAAACAAAATCGTTGGATGTGAACACGGTGACCCCTCCCACCTTTACAGTAACAGGGCAATCAGTGGAGAATGTTGGAAGCTTCCAATATCTTGGCAGCCAAATGGTGTCAGACGGCGGTACCAAGAGTGACATAGGTGCAAGGATCAAGAAGGCAAGGGCTGCCTTTCCGAGTTTAAGAAACATCTGGAAAAACAGGCAGATAAGTGAACGCACCAAAATCCGAATATTCAACTCTAATGTAAAATCTGTGCTGCTATACGCTAGTGAAACATGGTGTGCATCAGTGGATAACACTCAACGGCTGCAGGTGTTCATCAATAGGTGCCTGCCGAACATAATTCGAGCGTGGTGGCCCCAAAACTGGATCTCAAACACCGAGCTCCGTCGCCGGTGCCACCAGAAGTCGATAGCAACTGAAATTCGGGAACGAAAGTGGGGCTGAGCGGAAACGAAATCTGCAGACAAGCATTAGACTGGAACCCAGCAGAACATCGCAGGAGCCTTAAGTAAAGTAAGTAAGTAGCTCCAGGGAGTTAGGGTTGGAGATCCAAGGTGTTTTAGTGGGTAGTTCTAATTATACAGTGGTAGTTTTGTGGAGTGACCCACACTCTGTGAGTAAATGCATTTCACCTTGTAAAAAAAACAAAAAATAAGAGTCTCGGGATGGATCGATAGACCCCACAGCGAAGTAAACTTTGACCTGACGCAGTTCCTCACAGGTCACGGTTGTTTTAGGTGGTACCTCCATAGGTTCGGCCACTCGGCATCTCCTGCTTGCCCTGGCTGCCCAAATGAGCTTGAGACGGCAGAACACGTCCTGTTTGCCTGTCCCCGCTTTGCGACACAAAGGAATGGTCTACTGAATGTATGTGGAAGAGAAACTACATTAGAGAACCTAGTCCAGAGGATGTACCTATCACAGCGAGAAGAACTGAAACGCCGTGACGTCCGCGATCTCCCAGATAGCGGGCATCTTGCAGCGGAATTGGAGCAAAGAACCACAGGCAGCGCGACCGCCAGCCGCTGAAGAGGGATCAACGAACAAGCGTCGGTTCGGGAATACTTTCCGTTATCGGGGAACTCTCCGTCGGTGTAGTCTAAATCCTTCGCCGGGGATTAGATGAGAAGACTACGACGTAGACCAGCTCTGGATCGTCAAGGCGCCAGCGAACCGGAAGTCATCCTCCAACTGGAATCACTGGCCGACTAAGGCATCCTGCCGTTCGAACCGTTCACAGATTTCGTGAGCGTCGGTCCCTGGGAATTAGCCGGTAGTCCTGTGGAGAATCCCACACTCTGTGCATAAATGCATTTCACTTTGTAAAAAAATACACACACAGAGACATTTCTAAGCTCGATGTACTGAGTCGAATAGTAAATGACACTTGGCCCTCCGGGCAAATTTTCACTAGTTGGTTTTCCTAGGGATTGCATAACCTTTCTATATGAGAAAGGCAATAATTATATTGTTGGGTTAGGTACATCCAGAGATACTCGGGTTAAAGTTCAATCAATTCTTATACATTCTTATACAGGGGACAAATAATCAGACCTGATAAAGACTGATTAGCAAGAAATATCACTCTTTGGATAAGTAGCCTTTAAAAAGGCTGGCTAAATCATAGTTTTCACTTGAGTGCATAGATATGGCTAGTGTCAAGTACCGATGAAAACAGCATTTAAATTGTGATTATTGCAGGAGAATGAAAGGGGTTCGCTTCTCTGATGGCTGTGTTTTTGGTGTCAGTACTAAAAATTTTATATTGTGTTGTACTGCGCTACTGTGTCTGCCAATCTTTTCAACTCGTGGCTAGAAAAATTGTCTATGAATTGATCCCACGTGTCCTTAGTACAACTGTTTGGCACACATTGGTTATACCGTAGTCCGCGTGAGTGTGTGGTGTGGTGATCTCATGTGTGTATACAGCCAATAGATTGCATGTTATCTGTTCTACTATGGTTGAGAATACTACTTTGGCTGAGGTGGTAACTACAGAAGCACTAACGTGCCTCGTTTTGACCGTCTGGTACACAACTCTTTGTGGTGTAAACTATCTTCGAGGAAAATCTCACGAAAAAGCGACTTGAGCTAAGGCAGTGAGTTCAGACTTTTGGTCGATTGATCGTTGGGTACCGGAGAAGTGAGCGAGTATTTTGTCTGCATGATATGATAGCGAAGAATAAATTATTTCTATATACGGGCATTCCACAAAAAATCACCAAAATTTCGTTTTCAATCTAACTATTTTTTGCCTTTCTCATATAGAAAACCGACTTTTGAACCGAGGTCCGGAAGGCCGAATGCCATATACCATTCGTCTAATGGTTCTATCGACGACACGACCAGACACTCCGAACATAGACATTCTCAAGCGATTTACCATTAGTTACCATAGTTGGAAGGACCCCTTGTAATGAAACAAAATATATTTTTCAAGCATCACTATCTTAGTTGCTGTACGACACGAAGTGGTTACCAAGTTACCACATAAAAATAAATAAACAATGATACAGTCGATTTTTGAGAAAAGCTCCGCATTTAAAACTGTATTTGAATTTGAGCCAAGAACATGGATTAACGCAGGAACAATTTCAATCAGTTTTCACACATCCGGATTATTAAAAAGGTACTCAATCATCGAGACTGACAGACTCAGTTATCCGTTAAGACTAGGCATCTCAGCACGAGTTAACTATATGAACGAACATTCACCAAGCATAAACCGAAGATCTTCTTCAATGAAACCTTAACCGTGCGAAATCCTTATGAAAATAAATTTAATTATTGTATACATGGACAATTTTATAAATAAAACGTTTTGGTTTTTCTTACGATGGGATAACTTATGTTCTATTTCTCTACATACACCAATCCGTACAGTATCGCAACGCCCAGAAGCATAACCAGAGTAGAGCAATGCTTTCCGAACATATTTATTTCGACATAAGCTCCAGGAAATACTTCGACCACAGTTACATTAATCAGTTTCGTGGTAAAATTTAAAACCGTTAATATCGACTAGATGTATTATCATAAATTGAAAAGCAATTTTCGCTGAAACCGTTTCTGGTATGAAGCCAGCGAATGCCAGAAAAGTAAATTCCGTGAGTGTTTGGACCATAAAAAAATACGGGTGTGTAATGTCAGAGACATAACTGAATGTCGTGAATACGAATATGACACACTTTATTTATGCTTCCGAATTCGAATTGGTAGTTCATCGATTGTTTGAATTGTGCAACTATCTCCTCTTTCATTACTAGAAATTTAAACGATGCGCCTAGACTAAATTACAGATTAGTTACAATAAACATTCTGAAACGCACTTAAATACTATGAAATAAGCAGTATAGTTCTTTATAATAAAAAAATGGTGACGATTTGAGTTAGTTCAGCACGCAGACTCTGAATTCTAAACCCATATTCCAGAACTAAGCTCTAAAACATGAAGACGATTTTTCGCCATGACTACCAGAATGGGTTTTATAGAGTACAGTAAAGTAAATTTCCGCATAATTCTTTAGGAGTATTATTATGGTTCTAAAAAGAACCGAATAGAAGAAGTCTGGAATAAAGAACTGGACCCTGAGTTCAAGAACTAAATTTAGAACCAATAACAGACTCAGAATCCAGTTTCAATTCTAGAATTGCAATTCCGAAACTTAAATTAGTTCCAGAATCCAGTTTCAGCACGCAGGCTCTGAATTCTAAACCTATATTGCGGAACTAAAATCTGAAAATTGAACTTCTCGTTACGACTACCGAAAACCAAATGATGGCAGGTGCTCTCTCCGTCGCTGATGGTTTAACTCCCGCGATGGCAGTCTGCTCGCCTTGAAGGCCAGCAAGCGAATGAGAGTTGCTACCTGAGCGTTTGAGCTTTTAACCACGCAGAAGGCGCTCTCTCCTTCGCTGCTGGTTTAACTCTCGCGATGGCAGTCTGCTTGCCTTGAAGCCCAGCAAGCGAATGAAAGTTGCTACCTGAGCGTTTGAGCTTTTAACCACGCAGAAGGCGCTCTCTCCGTCGCTGCTGGTTGATGGTTTAACTCTCGCGATGGCAGTCTGCTCGCCTTGAAGGCCAGCAAGCGAATGAAAGTTGCTACCTGAGCGTTTGAGCTTTTAACCACGCAGAAGGCGCTCTCTCCGTCGCTGCTGGTTTAACTCTCGCGATGGCAGTCTGCTCGCCTTGAAGGCCAGCAAGCGAATGAAAGCTGCTACCTGAGCGTTTGAGATTTTAACCACGCAAAAGGCTCTCTCCGTCGCTGCTGGTTTAACTGTCGCGATGGCAGTCTGCTCGCCTTGAAGGCCAGCAAGCGAATGAAAGTTGCTACCTGAGCGTTTGAGGTTTTAACCACGCAGAAGGCGCTCTCTCCGTCGCTGCTGGTTGATGGTTTAACTCTCGCGATGGCAGTCTGCTCGCCTTGAAGGCCAGCAAGCGAATTAAAGTTGCTACCTGAGCGTTTGAGGTTTTAACTTCGCAGAAGGCGCTCTCTCCGTCGCTGCTGGTTGATGGTTTAACTCTCGCGATGGCAGTCTGCTCGCCTTGAAGGCCAGCAAGCGAATGAAAGTTGTTACCTGAGCGTTTGAGGTTTTAACCACGCAGAAGGCGCTTTCTCCGTCGCTGCTGGTTGAAGGTTTAACTCCCACGACGTCTGCTCCCATCGAACGCACGAAAAGAAATGATCGATTTTCACCACGGTTCCCCTTTTATACGCATTCAGTTGAAGATATGTGCCTGACTACCTCAAAATCGTCGTCCTTGCGCGAAAAACCCAAGCGAAAGTAAAGAGTTTTCCGCATTATTTTGAAATTTTGAGAATACTTAATTTTTGAGTTGTTTGTGGTTATCTCACACTGTTCAAAATATTATCCCAAATTCCTGATCATATTTTTGATGAAATGGTGAAAGAATTATGTTGCTACCATTAATACAAGTCGAGATATTCACGATTAAGTTCTGCCCATTCTTCCATATGGCTAATTTTGAAAAGGCACCCCATAGTAAAGTAAGTCGTATTCACGACAAAAAAGAATGAGTAATATGAAACATAACCGAATGGAGGTGAGTACTATAAAAACTGGCAATTATTTATATGGAATAAAAGAGTTGAGAACAAAATACTGCCCATGTAATGCCCCTAAAATGCAGTAGGTATAGACTAAAAGCATTGAAATTATTTATAAGATGAATGAAACAGTAGTTAATAACCCTTCAATTTCAAGTCATTGAGTAGATGAGTTATATTAGTTGATGTTAGCATAATCAAAATCAATCTGATTCTAGACTGTAATGTTTGATAAGAAATATATAAAAGAACTACCAGTTACAATTATACTCACGTCATTCCGGCTATGCCTCTGATAGTAACCAGTCGCCTTTTTCAATTTATTAAAGTTGTGTTTTACCTGAGCAACTAGTATTAATTACCTAGGACTTTTTTGATGGAAGTGAATGAACCAAGAATGAAAAAGTTGTTTATATCAAGGTTCCTCAGTTTTTCAATTTGTTCTGCTCTCTCTTTGCCATTTCCAATAGATGTTATAACATGTCTAGTAGGTATATTTTGAAGCAACGCTTTATATTTATGGTCCATTACAAAAGAATCATCATACAAAATAGCAGCGTTGGTAATATTCATGTATATGATTATTGATCTGATAACCTCAGGGATTATATCTGTAGGCGGCATTATCTTGAATGATAGAAAGTACTTGGTTACTATGCTAATTAGCTAATACCTTATAAAAATACCTGCAACAAATAATTGCTTTTAAGTTGTGATAAAGATCGCCATTGCCTTAAATCACCTTCTTGACCATACGATGCCGAAACTGTAGGAATTCCAAGAGCGGAACTTATCGATTTAACAGTTTCCGAAGAAACACCAGTAAGCGTAGTGTCTAATATAACATGAGGTGGTTTGTTGGTGGTCAGAGCTTCGCCATATTTTAAGCATACTGAAAATAGTAACGAAAATAATTTTTGGTGATCAGTATTGAAGTTTTATATATCATTTATAATAGTTTGTATGTTTATTTGAAATAATGAATTAGGAAATCATTCCACACATGTTCTTTGTTCTTCAAATATATCACAGATAATAAATTCACGATGTTTGCTAATAAAATAACTGCAGTTTCCTTGGTGTGTTATAACAATACTTATTTTCATTCAAAAAGAGCTCCATTCTTGCTTGTAATTCCAACAACTGGTAATTTGACCAGTTGTAACAGTTCAGCTGAAAAGTTCGTATCGTTTAAAAAAACACACATTTTTTTGCCAAAATTCGTTTTTATTATTCAACATAATTGCCATCAGAGGCGATACAGCGATTATAGCGATCTTCCAACTTTTCGATACCATTTTTGTAGTACGATTTTTCCTTCGCCTCAAAAGAGGCCTCAGTTTCAGCGATTACCTCTTCATTGCTTCTAAATTTTTTACCAGCGAGCATTCTCTTGAGGTCTGAGAACAGGAAAAAGTCACTGGGGGCCAAATCTGGAGAATACGGTGGATGAGGGAGCAATTCGAAGCCCAATTCGTTCTATTTCAGCATGGTTTTCATCGACTTGTGACACGGTGCCTTGTCTTGATGAAACAAAACTGTTTTCTTCTTCAAATGAGGCCGTTTTTTTTAAATTTCGTCCTTCAAACGCTCTAATAACGCTATATAATAGTCACTGTTGATGGTTTTTCTCTTTTCAAGGTAGTCGATGAAAATTATACCATGCAAATCCCAAAACACAGACGCCATAACCTTACCGGCCGACTGTTGAGTCTTTCCACGCTTTCGGTTCGGTTCATCGCGTGCAGTCCACTCAGCTGACTGTCGATTGGACTCCGGAATGAAGTGATGGAGCCATGTTTCGTCCATTGTTATATATCGACGAAAAAAATTGGTTTTATTTCGATATAACAGCTCCAAACACTGCTCAGAATCATCAATTCGTTGTTGTTTTTGATCGATTGTGAGCTCACGCGGCACCCATTTTGCACAAAGCTTTCTCATATCCAAATATTCGTGAATAATATGTCCAAAACGTTCCTTTGATATCTTTAGGGTGGCATTGAAAATCATTTTGTGGATTTTTTTCACGTTTTCATCGGTAACAGCCTCTTTTGGACGTCCACTGCGTTCATCGTCTTCGGTGCTCATATGACCAGTACGAAATTTTGCAAACCACTTACGAATTGTTGCTTCGCCCGGTGCAGAGTCTGGATAACACTCATCAAGCCATTTTTTGGTATCGGCCGCACTTTTTTTCATCAAAAAGTAGTGTTTTATCAACACACGAAATTCCTTTTTGCCTTTCTCATATTAAAAGGTTATGCATTCACTGTGAAAACCGACTTTTGAACCGAGGCCCGGAGGGCCGATTGTCATATACCATTCGACTCAGTTCGTCGAGTACGCAGAATGTCTGTGTGTGTATGTGTGTGTGTGTGTGTGTGTGTGTGTGTGTGTGTGTGTGTGTGTGTGTGTGTGTGTGTGTGTGTGTGTGTGTATGGGCGTATGTGTGTATGTCACGTTTTTTGCACTAACTTTTCTCGGAGATGGCTGAACCGATTTTCACAAACTTAGATTCAAATGAAAGGTCTTCTGGTCCCATACAAAATTCCTGAATATTATTTGGATCCGACTTCCGGTTCCGGAATTATGGGGTAAAATGTGCAAAATATTGTGAAAATAAATGCACTAACTTTTCTCAGAGATGGCTGAACCGATTTTCACAAACTTAAATTCAAATGAAAGGTCTTCAGGTCCCATAGAAAATTCCTGAATATTATTCGGATCCTACTTCCGGTTCGGTAGTTATGGGGTAAAATGTGCAAAAAAAAGAAAATATGTGTTCCAACTTTTTTCATAGACGGCGCGACACAAACTGAGGTTCAAATGAAAGGTCCTGTGGTCTCATGCGTTATTTCTGAATTTCATGCGGATCCGACTTCCGGATCCGGAAATATAGGGTAAAGTGTGTTAAAAATTGTATACCATCATAGGTAAAAACCTTAAAAAAATTTCTAAATCGATCTCAAATCTTTTCCAATTTGATGGTTTTTATCAGCAGACGGTCAAACAAACCGATTTCGGTAATTCTTTTAAGAATCGAAGAAAAATTTTTTTTGCTTTTCTCATATAGAAAGGTTATGCAATCACTGTGAAAACAGACTTTTGAACCGAGGCCCGGATGGCCGAGTGTCATATACCATTCGACTCAGTTCGTCGAGTACGCAAAATATCTGTGTGTGTGTTTGTGTGTGTGTGTGTGTGTGTGTGTGTGTGTGTGTGTGTGTGTGTGTGTGTGTGTGTGTGTGTGTGTGCGTATGTGTGTATGTAACGTTTTTTGCACTAACTTTTCTCGGAGATGGCTGAACCGATTTTCACAAACTTAGATTCAAATGAAAGGTCTTGTGGTCCCATACAAAATTCCTGCATATTATTCGGATCCGATTTCGGTTCCGGAGTTATGGGGTAAAATGTACAAACATATGAAAATATGTGTTCTAACTTTTCTCATAGATGGCCTTACCGATTTTCACAAACTTAGGTTCAAATGAAAGGTCCTGTGGTCTCATACGTAGTTCCTGAATTTCATAAGGATCCGACTTCCGTATCTGGAAATATACGCCCTTATTCTGAATAACGACGAATTGATTTTTCGATCGAATGTGGTTCGATCGAATCATAGCTACCTCTGATTTTGCTAGCGTTATGGAGAATACAAATGAAATACGAGGGAAAAAACGATACGACGTTATTCAGAATAAGGGTGATAGGGTAAAGTGTGTTAAAATATTTATACCATCACTGAATAGAGCGAAAAACCGTAAAAAGTTTTCTAAATCGACCTCAAATCTTTTCCAATTGATAGTTTTTATCAGTAGACGGTCAAACAAATCTATTTCGGTTATTCTTTTCAGAATCGAAGAAAAATAATTTTGTAGAATACCACAGTATTATATATGATAGTATGATTGATATGAGAAAGGCATCATTACACCACTAGGTGGATTAAAACAGGTTTTTTCCATTTTTTTTCACAATAACAAAAGTAGCTTCACTCAAAATGCAATATCTCACAAACTAATAATCAGACAGCTGTCAAATTTATACACGTATCTTTTGAAGGTTGGTACTAACTGAAAATGGTATGGATTTAATTCTAGCGGCGCCCTCTCATAGAAACGATACGAACTTTTCAACCGATCTGTTACACCTTGTGCTGAATATATGTAAGAATGTACAAAAACTTTTATTACGTTTTCTTGTCAAGTTAAAATCAAAAGCAGCAGTGGTACCATTTAGAATGCACTATAGTTCTATAATAGCACCATTGCGGCTGTTGGTAATTCGCCGGAAAGGATGTAGCGTTGTACATATGACATGCTGAAACTTGAATGAAACGGTTCTTTCGTTCTCCTTATTCACTCGAAGACGAGATAAAATGAATTCTAGCTTGAGTACAAGCCCAGATCTAGATCTACATCTAGAAGCTTGAGTCTGCTCAGAAGGAGTATGAGGACTTGCAAGAGAATATTTTGTCTGCCGAGGACATAAACGATCATGATTTGCATCACGAGGCTTTCGATGACTTTGTGACTCGGTTACCATCATGCTCGAAGTAAGAGATGAACTGCAAACTAATCCCATTTTAAAAGCTGTCGCACAACAAGATGACTTCAAGGCCGTAACGACGCAACAAAAGCAGACTAAAGTTCGAGAATGGAGTAACAAGGCTCAAGACAAAGTAGATCAACCAGCGCAACTGACAACCGCATCTTGTTTCAATGAGATTCAAATGCAGCCCTTTGTTCATCTTACCGCCATGGTAGAGGTTCCGAACCAGCGTCCAGGTTTTAGTGACTGATAGTGCAACATCAGACTCGACAAGCTACGATGTCAGCAGCTGAACGCTCCCAGCAGATGTTTAACTGGCCAACCCGACTTTCAATCAAACGGTTAAAATTGACATGATGATTGGAAGCCCATGGTTTTTGAAGCTTCTGCTTCTGGGAGAAATATAGCCGAGAATCTTCCAATTTTTTGAAAATTTGACCAAACATCCGAATTTACAGCGACAGTACATCGATTTCATAACAGAATCCGAAGAGCTTGGACACTACAGGAGGTATTTGAATACACTAAGGTCTCTTTTTACACGGTCTTTTTTCGCACGGTTTTTTTATACACGGCTTTTTTTACACGGATTCCGGAATTAACACGGTTTTTATTTACACGTTTTTCGCAATTAATACGGTTTCTCATGAGAGTTTAAAAAGAACTGTCATTTGTTTTTTTTTTTGAAAAATTTTAAAAAAGGGAACAGGTTGTCTGTAAGAAAACGATTATGAGAGTTAATTTGAAGTTTGAAAGTTAACTAAAATCATTCATTCAATAATTCACGGGAGTATTGACTGTCGTTCCATAAAATGATGAATGATGTCAGCATCGTCATTGATATCATCGAGAATTTCGGAGCGTTGAAGAACTAGTCAAATTTACTTCAACATTTCATACCCATTTGAATGATATAGCTCTAGTAGTATTATGATTTACGCCGACGAAATGAGTTGCTTCAGCATGACACATAGTTAACGCTCGTATCCGTACTGTATTTTACAGTATTGTACTGTATTTTCGACTCAAATACTGTGTACTGGTTTTAACCCTCAAATCTACTGTATTTTAATTTGTACTGTATTTTTCACACTAAAGTTTAATACAGAATTTTAAATCTTCAACGCATCGAATTCCGATCAACACGTAGCGAATGTAAATGAGAATACAACGACAACACACACAAAAATTTTTTCAATAATAATTCTTGTTCAGAGCGCGTCACAACAATCAAGCGAAACTTTGATGATTAAAGAAAAAGAAAAATGTCTCAACCAAAAAGAAAATATACTTTAAATCAAAATCATTATCAAAAACATCCGCTTCTAAAAAAATGTTATTACTTTCGCACATTTCTTAGTTTTTGAAGAATTTAAAAATGCACCAAAAAGGAAATAAAAATAATTGAGTTTATGAACTTGCTTTGAACGATTTGTTAAGTATTGTTAAGACGTAGAGCCGTATTGAGTAAGTTTCACATGATATGCGAATAAACTGTGTAATGAAAACCGCGAAAAAGCTACCGCAGAGACGGTATTCGAACCCGAAAATAGTTCCTATCCTCCTAAATCCTTCTGCCAATTAAGCTATCCTGCATGTGAAACATACAAAAAAACGGACTAATTGAGGGCTGAGACACCTAGCGGAGGGATTGTTATTGAGAAATGAACGCCGTAGGGGCCGAGCACAGCTGAACATGCTCGGTTCTTATGTTCATTTAGGTTGTTTTTATGTGTGTCTCACATGCAGGATAGTTCAATAGGTAAAACGATTTACCCGTATTTGGCTTGCTACGGGTTCGAATCCCATCTCTGTGATGGCTTTTTCGCGGTATTCGCATGTAATTTTTTCAATCTGTTTTCCTCGTAAGATGCTGATCAAATTTATTTGCTTTTGTTTTTTATTCACTATTTTTAGAAAAAAGTGTACTGTAAAATGTACTGTATTTTGAAAGTCGATGTACTGTATTTCCTTGATTTTTACGCCAAATGTACTGTTTTTCGTAAAAAAAATATACGAGCGTTACACATAGTAATACCTTTTCTAATTTGATTTATATTCATCTCCATGAATTCTTCCCCTTTAATTCTGTCTCTGCGTGCATAGATCTTTATCCAATACCCATGTCTTCCTACTCATTTTAGTTGAAAATGACTGTTAAGATCGTTAGTGTTTACTACACATCGCACCTTCGGAATTGAAAAGAACTGATTCTCAAGCTTGATTTGTAGTGAAAGTGTTTATTGGTGGTATTAATAGCACTTCTTTAGTCGAACGTTCAAATTTGAAAGTATTATCGTTTTTCTGAAAACTGAATGCATTATACAGAAGAAATGAGCCATTTAGATTAATTTGCTTGTCGTACAACGCGTTTTCTAAGTGTTCTAATTTTAATTTATCATCCAATGTGTTTTATCAAGTATGACTGGAACCTTCTCGTGACCTCTGGTTGTTTTTTAGATTTCCGTTTTTATTGTGAAACAACAGTTAAATTTTCACAGTTATGTGCAACTTGTATAAATTTGGGAATTAAAAAATAAGCTTTTTTTCCCCTTCAAATTATCAAAAGTTACATTTGATCCAAAACAAAACAAACAAATAATCAAATATACGGTTTTTGAAATTTTTACGTTAAATTTTCCACGCGGTTTTTTTTGCACGGTTTCCGCAATTAACACGGTTTTCTTTTACACGGATTTTTTTAACACGGTACGTAACCCCCGTGTAAAAAGAGACCTTAGTGTACAACGATAAACCTGGTATTAGTAAATGGTACCTACCACATCATGCAGTGATTCGTCCGTCGTATATACACGGTCATAAGTGTCGTGTTATATTCGATGCTTCCGCAATTGTTTCTTGTTTGTCCTTGAGTGACGTCATGAAGGTAGGCGCTATCAACCAAAGTGATTTGCAATCGATCATCCTGCGCTTTTGTAAGCCTCAATATGTATTGATAACAGACATAGCGAAAATGTAGAGACAGGTTGTCAAAGACAACTGTCACTCCTCTTTGCAACGAGTGCTCTGTTGAAAGGATCCATCCTATCCCATTCGAGTATAAGAATTGCCGACCAATACCTACGTCACCGCTTGCGCAGCTTTCGTAGCAACTAGAGTACTCAATGAAGAGAAAGATTTCCAATGGCGTCTGAAGTAATCGAAAAGAGCTTTTAAGTTAGTAATGCTCTGTTTAGCTATGATGAACAATGTAACTAATTCATTCATCCATATTTTTCTATTACAAACCCCCGCTTTGAACAACGTTGAACTATTCACTGCACGAAAGGGATGAAAATGCATAAGCAATCATCGTAGAGAATCGAATATACTAATACACTGAGGTCTTTTTTTTATGCGTTTTTTTATACGAGTTTTCAGAGTTATGCGGTTTTTTAATGTGGAACACATTTTTGTTTTCTATATAGACGTGCAAATTAGAAACTCAAGAAAAATATACGTAGAAATGTGGTCAGGTTTTGAACAATTACAGCTCAGTTAATTTTATATAAATTATTAATATTATGTCTCCATTTGATTGGAAATATTTCTACGTATTGATTTGAATGTTCATAGGCATGTATTTTTAATTGTGTATGCAAAAAATCTCCGGCATACTGGATTTCCCTGCCATAGTCGACGGTTTTGAAGGAGTAAGCGATATATCAAAGGGAAAGCATTGCTCTGATTGGTCAATCGATGCTAAAGCGCAGCTGCTGGAAGCACGCGAATCTATAAATATAAACAAAATTATAGCTAACGTTTCAGTCCAACGAGTAGCATGCTAGGGGTAGGCTGTAGCTAGACAGTAAGATAAAAAGTGCCATAAAACGATTTGAAGCTTTATTTGGTATGCCCTGATCTTGTGTCATGCAAGTTCGGATGAAATTCCATGTTATGTCGTTTCGCCTGAGAAATTGACAACTACCCCAGGGTGAATTTTGAGTGCATAAGATTAATTTCCAATTTATATAAAACGAACTCGATTGATAATAAGAAAAAGTTTATCGCTTCAACCGAAATCGCAGAATGGTTGTAATGGTAGAGAAACGCTATATAAATAACTGCTTGCATACAAAACTTGAACACAAGCTTGGCGAAGAGAAGCTTAAATATCGATACCCGTATCGCAAGCTTAAATATCGATATCCGTATCGTGTACAAACATATAGTTGCATACATTTGGGCTATTGGTTTAATTTTGTCGGCCACAAAACGAATACAAATCACGACAAATAAAGTCTATATTCTGGGTTCGCGTGTTCGGTTTTGGTTCCTAATAAAGTTCAATCTAAGCCGACTCTCCTGCATTTGCGAAATCAAAAGTGTGACGATTGATTGAACTGTTTGATTGTAGATTATTAGAAATTTTGGTTGCCTTGTTCCACATCAATTGCTCGAACAACCCCATGGGGCTGATCCTTGTAGTTTTTTATGCGAAGTTTCAGAGTTATGCGGTTTTTTTATGCGAAGGTTCAGCGTTATGCGGTTTTTTATGCGAATTTTCAGAGTTGTGCGGTTTTTTTATGCGGTACGTAAATTTGCCTAAAAGACTTCAGTGTACATTCCTTGCTGCTGGTATACAACGTGCATATTTGTTTTATACATTCGTTTGTCATTCGTTAATTTACTTTACTCCTCAAATTGGTTCGAATAGGGTCGCTGCGCTGATCGCTGGATTCCATTCTTCACGCATTCTTCATTTAATAAATATACCGTGAGGACACAGTAATGGGGGAGTGCTGGGATATGTGCAACAGCCCTTATTTCATCATAGATCAGGCCGAAATCATATCAAAAGGTCTTTTGAATACATAATTTGCTATACCTTAGCAAGTACAGTGAAGTTTTTACATTGCTCACGGTAGCCTATTTCAACATATTGCATCAGTCAGTTAAACCAGTACACTGGAGTGAGGAAAACATGTTCAGACGAGTTAATTTATGATATAGCCAAGAGACACGATCGCGGGGCAAACGTATATATCCATAGCAATGAAAACATGATTCCTGATGGGGAATTTAGAGCACCGTTACGTAAAACGATAGAAATGAACTTTTCGCATTTAAGAGGTCCAGCAGTGAATTCCAGATATATATGAAGTAAAGTATATACAATTTTTGGTTAGGTAGCAGTATTTTGAGTATAAAAAGGGGCCTTTTTACATTTATCGGGGCTTCTTAAGTCAAATATTGTGAGCGCTGATCGATGGGCGACCGGGTAGCACCGTAATCTAACTTGGACACCAGCGTTCGTGTAAAAGAAATTAATGCCGTTTTCGCTTGATGGCAAACCTAACCCAATTTTCACTCTAAATGCTGTCAAACCGTTTGATTAAAGCCAGTTTCAAACCTAGTTTCATCGTTGTTGATCTGCAAATCGAGTCAGTTTCGAACCTGTTTTTTATATCAGGTTTGCTCAAACCCTCGTTAAAAAGTGCGAAATCAACAGTTTCAGTTTTCTCAAGCGAAAACGACATAAGACTAAAAGCATAGTTTGGTGAAACTAATATAATATCAGATAGTTGTTAGGTCAGGCACAGAGCTTATGTGCTTTAGTGAAGTTATCATACTGCAGTGTAAATTAATTGAAATAGAAGTGAATATAAGTGTGTCGAATAAATTCAAAAAACTCTCGTTAAAGTTATAGATGACATTTCGTGACGATATATAAAATACACCTCTCGCCACTCAGGTGATAGCGGTGTTTTTTTAAAGAATTTTTTTTAAATACGGAACGCTATTCGAGAGGAGACATTGTGTTTTACCTCGAGTGTAGTTAAATTGATGAAAATCCTGTTCAGGTGAGTTTACATTTAAATATTTCATACGTAGAGAGAAAACGTTAAAATTTATTAGTGAACTATGCACGCGGCGAGTAGACAATAGAATAGCAGCAGAAAATAATTGCGTCTGCTTAGTGGATTATGTTGGTCCGCGAGGTGGTATTAGTAGATCAACATAATCTTCTGAATGCGAAACGTAAATGATTCAAACTAGTCATGTGCACTTTAGCACAAATCGGAACCCAAGAGGTTCTAAGCCCCCAAATGAAGATAATCTTGCAAGTAAAACAAATTGTATTTAGCAAAGCCGATACCAAAATGGCTACAATATGCTATGGAGAAACGAAACGACGAACAGAAGGAGGCCATAACAAGAAAATTACAGGAGCACATAATTCGCTTCATAATAACATATAATACAAGTCAAATACAAATAATCTATTATATAAGGAAAATCAATATCCAGTGGTAACCGAAAAAGGGTGCCAAACTAAAGAAAATACACGTGATAAAACGAAAACCAACAACATAAACTGAAAAACCGAGATAATTATAGCAAACGTAGACAAAATAGATAAGACTGAAATCAAATCAAATAACTATAACATATACAGGCTCCGCCATGAGACTTTTTTTTAAACATGCAACAAAACACAAACGGTTCATCCTATTTCAAAATTTATTGTGGTATATAATTTCATTCAAATGGCTGCCTCGGCAGGCCTTGCAGTACGCCATACGGTCGGTCCAGTTTTTTAGTACATTTGTTACACGAATGTTGTCCTTCAAGGCTTGAATTGTCTCTGGCTTGTCCACATAACACTTATCTTTGACAGCCCTTAAAGATAATAGTATAACGGCCTCAAATCACAGCTCCGAGGCGGCCAAATGACATCCGAATTTCAACTGATAATTCGATCTTCGAAGACTGTGCGCAGAAGATCGATCGTAGCGTTGGCTGTGTGGCACGGAGCGCCGTCTTGTTGGAACCAAATGGTGCCCAAGTCTTCATCTTCAAGTAACGGAAAGAACCAACCGCTAATAATAACGCGGTAGCGCTCGCCATTGACTGTGGCGACGGCTCCTGCCTCATTTTCGAAGAAAAATGGCCCAATGATGCCGCCAGACCAAAATCCGCACAAAACCGACACTATCTGAGGATGCAACGGCTTCTCCATGATAACTTGCGGGTTTTCCGTCCCCCAGATGCGACAATTTTGCTTATTAACATACCCGTCGAGATGAAAATGTGCCTCATCCGAGAAGATGATTTTTTGGCAAAAATCTGCGTCTTCTTCAAGCTGATTTTCAAAGTAAAACTGCACTATTTTCACGCGTTCCTCAAGCGTATACACAACCATTTTCGTTCAACGGAAGGATAAAACTAAGTTTCTGTCAAATAAGAAGTGACATTAAGGTTACCAATGTTGAAATAACCGCTAGTTCAAAAAAAAGTTAGATGGCGGACCCTGTATAAAAATGTAAACAACAATGATCATAATAAGAATAATAATGATAATAACATTAGTAATAACAATAACGCAGCCGGTTTTGGTGGTAAATCCATGATAAATATAACAGTTTGTGAAAAGGAAAAGTATGTCGCAGTATGCAAAGATACAGACGAATTCGACGGAAATAAATCGGTGCATAAAAATAAACAGAGTGGAATCCGCACAAGGACGGATTTGAAAATATAGATTTTGGATGGGACGAGAAAGAAGATTAAGGAAAACTTTCTTATTTCGACGAATATGAAATAAGCATAAATAATAATGAGATCAAATTTGATCTGCTGAAATTTTCAAAACATAAAAGTAGCGAAAGCGATACTTTCGTAATAGTAAATATAAAGAACTACCCGAACTGGTAAACCTACCACACGGTTTAAAAGTCTATTTAAATGGCAGAGCGTATGAGTCCACTATTTCAATAGACTAATATGCGCAGACATTGAAAATTATGTAAGACAATGTGATTCTTGTTAGAAGAATTAAATCTTCCGTTCAAATAAAATTCCAATAAAAATTACAACGACATCTTCGAAACTATATGGAAAGATGTACATGGACATCGTAGTACTTCCGGAATCAGATTGGGGTAATAGTAACCATCAGAACTGGTAACCGATTACGGTACCAATTTCGTAAGCTCATTGATAAAAAATGTTTGCAAAATTTTGAAAATAAAGAAAATAGCAACCAGTTCATATCATCCACAGCAAAGCAAAGTCTTGGCATTACATTCCTTTGGTGGAATTTGGCCTTTCTGTTTCAACAGACTTCGCAGTCGATTCTTAGTGTACAGAATCATTGCATGGCTAGTATTATGGATCCTACTGACACTAAGAATCCTTCCAGGTCGGGACTCGAACATACGACAATTGGCTTGTAAGACCAGCGTCCTATGCATTGAACCGCCAACCCGGGACATATCATCCACAGGCAAACCTTATCGAAAGATCCAACAGAGAGTTGAAAACCTACCTACGACAATACGTTGGTAACGAGCCGGAAACATGGGACCAATTACTCCCAGTTTTCAGCTTTGAATATAACCATAGAATTCTTCTACGGGTTACTCGCCGTTTGAATTATTATACGGAAGGCGAGCTATCATACCGAATTCAATCTATAAATATAATAGCGACGATCTGTATTACGAAGATTATGTCAATGATATGTGATCAACATTCCAACGACTGCATGTTCAAGCCAAAGAAAACCTGATAAAATCAAACGAAAAACGGAAGGAGTTTGACGATGAAACATCCAAGAATTGGCAGCTTATGTGTAGTGACTTAGTGCTAGTTAAACCTAACTCCACCGGAATAAAACAAAAATCCCTGTGGAGAGGACCGAGTAAGACGAGATAGTAACAGAAATAAATCCAACATAATAATTGCCAAAAAAATTAAAATACACAGAAACAAAAAGCGAAGCTAAAACCAAACAGAACATTTGGGGAAAACCGTGATTGAATATTTGTACTTGGATCGCTATCCAAGAAATAATTCACTAGAAACCTCAACAATAACAAAAATGGGCGAGAAAGCAAGCTCGAAAGTCGTTTCAAAAAGGGCACAACACGATTTACTTCATATGCGTAAATTCTTTTTCACAAATGGGCGGTTCCAGCGGCCACACATATAGGCGCTTAAAGAATTTTGACGTCGATTATTTCATTTCGGATTTGCATATTTCATTGGAAGAAACTATCGAGGACGCTTCGATCGGGCAAAATTCGCCGTCGTACGAAGTTAATTATCTACAAAACGCTGATGTGACCGGTTATCCTGGACAATGCTTGCGTAGGATCAACGTGCACTGGGTGTTTTTCAACGGAAGGTGTTGCGAACCATCTTTGGCGGAGTGCGGATGGAAGACGGTATGTGGAGAAGGCGAATGAACCATGAACTGCACCAGTTGCTGGGAGGACCAACCCTCGTTCAAATGGCCAAGGTCGGCTGGTTACGGTAGGCCGGGCATGTTGTTAGAATACCGGAGAACAACCCGGTTAAAATGATCCCCGATAATGATCCGACCGGTACAAGAAGAAGAGGCGCGCAGCGGGTAAGATGGATCGATCAAACTGAGGACGACCTATGGACCCTTCGCAGCTACCTAGGCTGGCGGCGAACAGCCATGAATCTAATTGAATGGAGACGCCTCCTGTATACAGCAGAGATCCGCGTGGTCTACGACTGAAAGAGTAAGAGTAAGTGAATAGCCTGATCACCCCACTTCTTCGTGAAAATCTGCATATTGGAATAACCGCTCTTCAGGCGACCCTTCTTCGGGAATTCTGGAGTCCGATAGGTTTCGACTAGACTGTGTTCAGTCCTTCAAGAGCAAACCAACGACAGTAGGTCAATTCATGGGAGATTTTTTAGCTACCCGTTGACATCGAGCTCTCGGGTTGGCGGTTCAATGCATAGGACGCTGGTCTTACAAGCCAGTTGTCGTATGTTCGAGCCCCGACCGGAAGGGTTCTTAGTGTCAGTAGGATCCATAGTACTAGCCATGCAATGATTCTGTTCACTAAAAATCGGCTGCGAAGTCTGTTGAAACAGAAAGGCCAAATTCCTCAAAAGGAATGTAATGCCAAGACTTTGCTTGACATCGAGCTCGTGTATTTAAAAGGGTCGGTCTTGATTTTGCGGGCCCAATCCTTTTGAAGCAGACTGGTCGAAAGGGAGCTATGGTAAAATGTTACATCTTTGTCTTTGTATGTATGGTTACAGAGGGTATATCTTGAAGTCGTTGAAGGCTTATCTATCGAATCATTTATTGCAGTGCAGCTCCGATTTGTATCTCGACGAGATGTTCCAGAGTACCTGTTTTCCGATAATGGCACAAACTTTGTGGGTGCGAAAAACCAATTGCATGAGTTCTACCTGCTTTTCAAACAGCAACATATGGAACAAAAATTGTTTGAGTTCTGCCAGCCAAGAAGAATTGACTGGAAAATGATTCAACTCAGTGCTCCCCATGGGAACATGGGAAGCCGGCATCAAAAGTGCCAAATCCATCTTAAAAACCTGTTTTAATCCACCTAGTGATGTAATGATGCCTTTCTCATGTATAATATTGTGGTATTCTATTCAAAATGTTTTTCTTCGATTTTTGAAAGAAACCAACGGATTATTCGTGCGTTAACTAGTATAACATACAGAATGAAACAGTGCTTTGCTCGCGTAGGTCATCCTTAAGAAAACGAAGTGGGTTCACTACTATATGCACCTTCGGCACGGGAACCCGAGAACCGGTATAATCGAAGTCGGTTCGTGCGGCCATCAACTAACATGACGTACGAACTCTACTAGTTTTTATTCACATTTTGAAGATTTTCTACAATTTTGCCATCGCACTCTAAACGACGATTTAAATATTTGTTGTATCCGAAAATATGCAGTAATTTTTGGTAGGACCATAAGACCTTTCGTTTGACCCTAAGATTGGGAATAACGGATTTGAGTCCAGTTTACAACATGTTTTACGTTTTTTGTTCCGTCGGTTTAAGTGACGGTGTACAATATTGAACACACTTTACCTTATAACTCCGGAACCGGAAGTCGGATCCGGACGAAATTCAGAAATTCCGTATGGGACCGTGAGACCTTTCATTTGAATCCAAGATTGCGGAAATCAGTCGAAACAATGCTGAGAAAAGTGAGTGAGATCTATTTTGGTATATATGACCACTATTTCCGGAGCTTCCGGAACCGGATACCGAGAGCCAGAATAGCCGAAATCGGATTATTTAGTTGCTAACTGATAATGACTATCGATTTGTTTAGTTTTGAGATCAGATGAGGAAATGTTTTAAGTTTTTTGTTTCGCTGGTTCAAGCGATGGTGTACAATTTTGAACACACTTTACCCTATAACTCCGCAACTGGAAGTCGGATGCATATGAAATTCAGAAATCTCGTATTGGACCGTGAGACCTTTCATTTGAGTCTAACATTGTGGAAATCGCTCAGACCATCGCTGAGAAAAGTGAGTGAGATCAATTTGGTATATATGACCACTATTTCCGGTGCTTCCGGAACCGGATACCAAGCACCAGAATAGCCGAAATTGGATTATTTAGTTGCTAACTGATAATGACTATCGATTTGTGTAGTTTTGAGACCAGTTTAGGAAATTTTTTACGTTATTTTGTTTTGCCGGTTTAAGTGACGGTGTGCAATTTTGAACACACTTTACCCCATAACTCCGGAACCGGAAGTCGGATCCGGATGAAATTCAGGAAATCCATATGGAACCATGAGGCCTTTCATTTGAATCTAAGATTGTGGAAATCGGTCAAACCATCGCTGAGAAAAGTGAGTGAGATCAATTTTGGTATATATTATTTACATACCAAGATAGCCGAAATCGGTTTGATTAGTTGCCTACTGATAATGACTATTGAGTTTGTTTTAAGACAAGTTTAGGAAATATTTAACGTGTTTTGTTTCGCCGGTTTAAGTGATGGTGTACAATTTTGAATACACTTTACCCTATAGCTCCGGAACCGGAAGTCGGATCCGGATGAAATTCAGGAATTCCGTATGGGATCATGAGACCTTTCATTTGAATTTAAGTTTGTCAAAATCGGTTCAGCCATCTCCGAGAAAACCTAGTGAGATTATTTGACATTTACAAACATACACACACATACATTGCTCAGCTCTATGAATTGAGTCGAATGGTATATTACATTTGGCCCTCCGGGCCAATTTTTACTAGTCGATTTTTCAAGTGATTGCATAACCTTTCTATATGAGAAAGGCAAAAAGTTATGAATCAGCTCCTCTCTCAATCTGGTTGAATTCTCAAACCTGCTTGGTCAAATTGAGGCTAAGTAAAACTCTTTATATGCTCATTCGGGAGATTCTATGGACCTTAAGTCCCTCACTCCAAGGCATTTTATGATCGATAGTATCGTGACAGCCATTCCAGAGCCGAAGTACGATGGTGTCAGTCAAGTACCCAGAGGGGAGGCCCGAGGAGCCTGGCCCCTCCCGAGATCAGAATAGTAATGAATAATAATGAATAATGAGCAGCGAACAGCGTCAAAACTCAATTAAATAGAGATTAAATCCAGGACACAATAAACAACAATGATTAAAACCTGTTTTAATCCACCTAGTGGTGTAATGATGCCCTTCTCATATCAATCATAATATCATATATAATACTGTAGTATTCTTTAAAATAGTTTTCTTCGATTCTTGAAAGAATAACCGAAATTGGTTTGTTTGACCATCTACTGATAAAAATTATCAATTTGGGAAGATTTGAGGTCGATTTAGAAAACTTTTAACGGTTTTTCACCCTTTTCAGTGGTGGTATAAAATTTTTAACACACTTTACCCTATATTTCCGGATTCGGATGAAATTTAAGAATTGCGTATGGGAAATGTGAATGAGAATTTTCTATGAGAAAAGCTAGAAAACATATTTTTATTTTTATGCACATTTTACACCATAACTCCGGAGCCGGAAGTCAGATCGAAATGAAATTCAAAAATTTAGTACGGAAAATAAAGAGCTTTCATTTGAATCTACATTTATAATAATCGGTTTAGCCATCTCCAAAAACAGTTGGTGCACTTATTTTCACAATTTTGTGCACATTTTACCACATAATTTCGGAACCGGAAGTCGGATCCAAATGATATTCAGGATATTTGTACGGGACCACAAGACCTTTCATTTGAATGTAAGTTTGAGAAACCGGTTCAGCCATCTCCGAGAAAAGTGAGTGCAAAAAAATGTTACATACACACATACGCACATACACACACATACACACACACAGACATTTGCTCAGCTCGTCGAGCTGAGTCGAATGGTATATGACATTCGGCCCTTCGGGCCTCGGTTCAAAAATCGGTTTTTGCAGTGATTGTATACCTTACCTTACCTAACAGCCATAGGCCTGGGATGTCCTTCGCTGTATCAAGCATACGTCTCCACATAACTAGGTCCATGGCTGCTCGTCGCCAGCCACTCAAAGCACGGATGCTTCTGAGATCACCCTCCACTTGATCGATCCACCTTGCTCGCTGCGCTCCTCTTCTTCTTGAACCAGTCGGATTAGATTCAAGAACCATTTTCACTGGGCTGTCCTCCGACATCCTTATGACATGCGCAGCCTATCGTAGACGTCCGATTTTAGCTGTCCGTACGATGGGTGGTTCTCCTAGCAGCTGTTGCAATTCGTGATTCATACGCCGTCTCCACGTTCCGTCTTCCATCTGCACTTCGCCATAGATGGTCCTCAGTACCTTTCTTTTGAAAACACTGAGGGCGCGTTGGTCCTCTGCCAGCATAGTCCAGGTCTCGTGGCCATAGAGAAAAACCGGTCTAATTAGCGTTTTGTAAATGGTCAATTTCGTTCGGTGGCGTACTTTTCTCGATCGGAGGGTTTTTCTGAGTCCAAAGTACGCACGATTCCCTGCCAAACTACGTCTATGAATTTCTCTGCTGGTGTCATCATCGGCGGTCACCAGTGAGCCCAAATACACGAGCTCGTCAACCACCTCGATATCGTCACCGTCTATCAGTATTCGTGGTGGGAGGCGTAGTGTTTCTTCTCTAGCCTCTTCCTCTCATGTATTTTGTTTTCGACGCATTTATGACCAGTCCGATACGCCTAGCTTCAGCTTTCAATCCGATGTAGGTTTCCGTCATCTTCTCAAGGTTACGTGTCACAATATCAATATCGTCAGCGAAGTCAAAAAGTTGTACGGACTTTCGGAAGATCGTGCCACTCGTGTCGATCCTCGCTCTTCGAATCACACCTTCCAGGGCAATATTGAACAAGATACAAGAAAGTCCATTACCTTGACGTAGCCCTCTCCGAGATTCGAAGGGACTCGAGAGCGTCCCAGATACTCGGACGTAGCACATCACTCTATCCATCGTTGCTTTGATCAATTGCGTCAGTTTATTCGGGAAACCGTATTCGTGCATTATCTGCCATAGCTGCTCTCGATCGATTGTGTCGTATGCCGCTTGGAAGTCAATGAATAGGTGATGCGTGGGTACGTTGTATTCACGACACTTCTGGAGTACTTGTCTTATCGCGAATATGTGATCCGTAGTGGTGCGGGCTCCAGTAAATCCCGCTTGGTACGGCCCTACGAATTCCTTAGATATTGGTGATAGACGACGGCAAAGGATTTGGGAGAGTGCCTTGTAGGCGGCGTTCAGCAATGAGATTGCGCGGTAATTGCAACAGTCTAGCTTATCGCCCATTTTGTAGACGGGACATACCATTCCATCCATCCATTCCTGCGGTAGAATCTCCTCCTCCCAAATCCTAGAAATCATCCAGTGCAGCGCTCTAGCCAGTGCCATGGAGGACATGTTTGAGCAGCTCGCTTGGCAACTGGTCATTGCCCGCGGCTTTGTTGTTCCTCAGCTTGCCGATCTCCTCAATTATCTCCGACAGATCAGGGGCTGGGAATCTGTCGTCGGCTGAGCGTGCACCCAGATTGATTCCTGTACCGTTCTCTGTATCTTGTGCTTCGCCATTCAGATGCTCGTCATAGTACTGCTTCCACCTGTCGATCACCTCACGTTCGTTTGTGAGAAGGTTACCACTGGTATCTCTGCACATTTCGGCCTGTGGCGTGTAGCCTTTACGTGAGCGGTTCACATTTTCATTGAAATTCCGTGTGTCATTTGCGCGGTACAGCTGTTCCATCGCTTCGCGATCTTGGTCTTCCTGGTAACGCTTTTTCCTTCGGAAAACAGTGTTCTGTCTGTGCCATGCATGTCTGTATCGTTCCTCGTTCGCCCTCGTGCAGCATCCTCGCCCTTGCTGCATTCTTCTCTTCGACCAACTGCTGTCATTCGCCGTCAAACCAATCATTTCCTCTATTCGATAACCTCGTACCTAGAACGATTGCAGCAGTGCTACTCACGGCGGACCTTATGTTCCTCCAACCGTCTTCAAGAGTCACTGCGCCAAGCTGCTCTTCCGTTGGTAGCACTAACTCCAGTTGTTGCGATAATAAATTCCTCTGCAGTACGAATGCTACGTAGCTGCTTGAGATTGGGTCCCGGCGTTCCTGTGCAACGAGTATTGTGCACCGTCGATAGTTTTGAGCGCATACAAACCGCGACAAGGTAGTGGTCAGAATCAATGTTGGCACTGCGGTAAGTGCGGACATTGATGACGTCGGAGAAGAATCGCCCGTCGATGAGAACGTGGTCGATTTGATTGTCCGTATGTTGATCAGGTGATCTCCAGGTGGCTTTGTGGATATCTTTGCGGGGGAAGAAGGTGCTTCGAACTACCATTCCTCGGGAGTCTGCAAAGTTTACGCATCGTTGACCGTTGTCGTTTGTTACCGCGTGCAGGCTTTCCAGCCCGATCACGAGTCTGTACATTGCCTCCCGGCCAACCTGAGCATTCATGTCGCCGATGACGAGTTTTACATCCCGCCATGGACAGCTGTCGTAGGTTCGTTCCAGCTGCGCGTAGAATGCTTCCTTCTCCTCATCGGGTTTCGTCTCATGTGGGCAGTGCACGTTGATGATGCTGTAATTGAAGAAACGGCCCTTGATCTTCAATACGCACATTCTATCACTGATTAGCTGCCACCCAATCACGCGCTGGCGCATCTTGCCCAACACTACGAACCCCGTTTCTAGAACGTTGGTTGTGCCACAGCTCTGGTAGAAGGTAGCCGCTCGATGCCCACTTTTCCACACCTTCTGTCCCGTCCAACAAAGTTCCTGCAGTGCTACGACATCGAAGCCGCGGATTTGAAGCTCAAGATGCAGCATTCGGTCGTATTCTGGGAAGCCAAGCGATTTGCAGTTCCATGTGCCAAGCTTCCAATCGTAGTCCTTTGTTCGTTGCGTAGGTCTTTACCGATTATTCCGAGTCATATTTTCTTCTTGATCGTTCGTAACATATGTTTTCCGGGCGGCTTGTTAGGCCTGCACCAACTTCCTGTCTCGCCGGAGGGCCATCGTGTCAGCACTGTTTAGAGTCCCACACTGACACAAGGACGGTAATCAGCCGCTCCTAACATGGAGAACAGACGCTGTTTCGAGCCGCCCCAACATGGGGAACAGACGCTCGGGTAGGCTCGCTCTCTGTAAAGAGAAGGCAAGCCCCCCCTTCCCTGTTAGCATACGACCAAGGTCCCACCGGGGTTGGTTACCCGATTTTTCCTATGGTTGCTCGTACCCCAGCCGGCACCGCGGGGAGGTAGAGATAGGAGTTAATGGACAAGAGGCTAAGAACCACATTGGGGCCTGAATTGCGCATTGTCCACTCGTTTACGAACCAAATTGTATAGTCTGATTGTATAGTCTTTCTGTATGGGAAAGGCAAAAAGACACTAAATTGTACTGGATGACCGGAAAGAGAAAGTGCGCGAACTTACCATAGTTGGGCAAGATTCTGCAGATGAGGAAATTATCCTGCCGCTGGATCCCACATATACTTATTTAGGACTGAAAAGACGAACGCAAGTGCACTTCGAGTACATGTTTGGATGGATTCATTATTATACGCTGAAGAACAAAATGATTACTCGACAATTGACTGAAGTCGTGCTTCGAAGCGGCACGAGTGCATGGAAGGTTGGGTTTCTGGGATTGTCAAGGTATACCTTTGAAGAATTATCTCAATGCAAGTATTAGCGTGCATTAATGGAGCGATTGAAGACCGAAATCGCTGTGAAAGGGTCTTACATGAAGTACATGGGCATCGCTACTACGGCTTGGAGTTTACGAATTGAACGCGTGCAGAAAAGATTTGTTCGACTTGCTCTAAGAAACCTTCCCTGGCAACATCCGCATGATCTTCCACCGTATCCCGATCGCTGTCGTCTGATTGGTCTAGACTCACTGGATCGGCGCAGAAAAATTCAGCAAGCAATTTTTGTTGCAAAAATACTCAAAGGCGATATTGATTCTCCGAAGATATTATCTAGTCTTGACTTCCGTGCTCCACAACGATCGCTACGTTCTACTGGTTTACTTCAACCGAGATTTCACCGAACGACGTTTGGATTCTATGAACAGCATGCATCAGAACATTTGGGACTGTTGAACACCTCTTCGATTTCGGCGAACCTACACATAAATTTGCACAGAAAGTGTTACGATCCACATTTTTATAACTTGACTACATCATATTCATTAAGACCTTTTATTGTCGGATGAATTAAAAATAAATAAATTAATTAATAAATAAATAAATAATCAACGGTTTAGGGCTCTAGTTACTTCATTTAGGGGTTCAAATTGAACTGCTTAGTGCTAAACTCGGCAGTTCAATTTGAACCGCTAAGCAGACGTAAAGTTTCTGCTACTTACAGAACACTTTTTGTTTAGCAACGAAGTGCAATGTCTTTTCTGACGTGCCGAACGAAAACGTGCTTTCGACTATTTCTGGCCGATTCCTTACTTGCCCATCCACCTAGTTACTTGCCCATCCACCTTGTTCACCTGATTTGGCCTGGTTCAAACTATTATCTGTTTCCAAACCTCAAGTCGTCTCTGAGAAATCGATGTGAGTTCGTTCATTCTGGAAAATTAAACCCCTACTTCCGGGACCTGATACCGAAACCTGTATAGCCAGAGTAAGTTTATATGACCATCAACGGATATGACCTAAAAATTTAGAACATGTTTTCCGTTTTCCACGAATCGGAGTAAGGGAGCTATTTTGGATTACTTCTCGAGACCTTTCTCAAGTCTTGTGATTTTTTTTTGTTATAGAAATGGAAATTTAGAATATCTTTGACATGTGCGACTAAGTGGCATTACAGTAAACGTTAAGAAATGTAACACAATAACCATTTTTTATTTTTGTTGTCGTAAATCCGACTTACTTTCTTATGGGGCGCCTTTTCTAAATTTACCCTCTGAGAGAGTGATAAGTTTTGCCTTTCTCATATAGAAAGGCTATGCAATCACTGTGAAAACCGACTTTTGAACCGAGACCCGGAGGGCCGAGTGTCATATACCATTCGACTCAGTTCGTCGAGTACGCAAAATGTCTGTGTGTATGTGTGTGTGTATGTGTGTGTATGTGTGTGTATGTGTGTGTGTGTATGTGCGTATGTGTGTATGTAACGTTTAACGTAACTAACTTTTCTCGGAGATGGCTGAACCGATTTTCACAAACTTAGATTCAAATGAAAGGTCTTGTGGTCCCATACAAAATTCCTGAATATTATTTAGATCCGACTTCCGGTTCCGGAATTATGGGGTAAAATGTGCAAGAAATTGTGAAATAAAGTGCACTAACTTTTCTCAGAGATGGCTGAACCGATTTTCACAAACTTAGGTTCTTGAGGTCCCATAAAAAATTCCTGACTATTATTTGAATCCGACTTCCGGTTCGGGAGTTATGGGGTAAAACGTGCAAAATAAATAAAATATGTGTTCTAACTTTTCTAATAGATGGCGCGACCGATTTTCACAAACTTAGATTCAAATGAAAGGTCTTGTGGTCCCATAAGAAATTCCAAAATATTATTTGTATCCTACTTCCGGTTCCGTAATTATGGGGTAAAATGTGCAAAAAATTGTGAAAATAAGTGCACTAACTTTTCTCAGAGATAGCTGAACCGATTTTCACAAACTTCGATTCAAATGAAAGGTCTTGTGGTCCCATAAAAAATTCCTAAATATTATTTGTATCCTAGTTCCGGTTCCGTAATTATGGGGTAAAATGAGCAAAAAAAATTGAAAATAAGTGCTCTAACTTTTCTCAGAGATGACTGAACCGATTTTCACAAACTTAGGTTCAAATGAAATGTCTTGAGGTCCCATAAAAAATTTCTGAATATTATTTGGATCCGATTTCCGGTTCGGGAGTTCTGGAGTAAAATTTGCAAAAAAAGAGAAAATATGTGTTCTAACTTTTTTCATAGATGGCGCGACTGATTTTCACAAACTTAGTTTCAAATGAAAGGTCCTGTGGTCCCATGCGTAATTCCTGAAATTCATGCGGATCCGACTTCCGGATCCGGAAATATAGGGTAAAATGGGTTAAAAATCACTGAAAATGGGGAAGAACCTTAATAATCGACCTCAAATCTTTCCCAATTGATAGTTTTTATCAGTAGACGGTCAAACAAACCGATTTCGTTCATTCTTTCAAGAATCGCAGAGAATTATTTTGAAGAATACCACAGTATTATATATGATGGTATGATTGATATGAGAAAGGCATCATTACACCACTAGGTGGATTAAAATAGGTTTTTGATCGTTAATATCTCTTGTTGTATCTAACATATCAACATAATTTTTGCTACATTACATCGGAAATATGATCACAATTTTTTGATAAAATTTTCAGTGGTGTAACATAATCTCAAATAGTTCAAAAATACACTTGTCTGAAATGTTTAGTATCATCGAGTATTAAAGAGTAAAACACATGACGATTGTTTGCCTTTCTCGTATTTCGAACGCTCATAGCTCAGTGATCTGTGGAAGGATTTATATAATCTAACTACCAATAGATTCGAAATTTTTCAACTTGAACGTATATTGCAGCAAAATTTAAGTTTTTCAACAGTACAGTATTGACAACCCTATCTGACTTGATCCATTTCAGCACCAGCCAATCAGAACGCGTTCTGAGGTAGAGAACACCATATGTTCTGCTCCAGCGATATAAAAGTTGATTTTGCTTCTTTTTCTATCATTTTGTGAGCAACCTACAGAAGGTACACACGAGAGTAACATCAGGCCGGACACAGTGAAACCACACTAATAATCGACCATCTGAAGTCATCAGTGTTCACGCAAAGAGCTATCTCGGATCTAAATGCAGATCCTGTTGGTCGTGACAATTTAAAGCACTTTTCAGTGCTACAAATCATCATAAAGAATTAGTTGAATTTTTTCTTTCGAACCAAGAGCATCAGATTTATCAAAATATAAATAGACCAAATTTGCACCGTCACTAATACATTCAATTATGACTCACGAAATGCAAAAATGAAATTAGTGTATAAAACACACCTTTAAACTAGTATGGGTGTCTTTTAAAAATATGGTGTGCGAAACAGAGTTGCCACGTATACAGATCAATCTGTATTTTTGTCATAAATACTTTGGTATGGCGCCGAAAACAAAAATGAACAAAGGTTTCCACTTGATTTGAGCATTCTACTTTCCAGGCGTATCACTACTGGCTAAACTTAAAGCATTCTTAAATATTTCTTTATCACAGTGATGTGGTCGTACTGAAAAGGACGGGTTGCTCGTCGTTACGGATGGCCAGCTGCAGATGGCGAGGGATGATTCTCGTTTTCTTGTTGTCACGGGCAGCGATACCGGACAATTCCAACACTTCGGCAGCCAAGTACTCCATCTGCCGCCAGATAGACCGGTGAACCGGCTCCGTGCGTTCGGCGTAGTTTCCAGACGATGGATTTCGCCAACTAGGAACTGCAGACCAGCACGGTTCGAGCGGGACTTTGCCTTTCCCTTAACTTTGCCTCCTGTGCTACGGCCAGACAAATTCTTTTGTGGATTTCTTCGTAAAAATTCCACGAAACGATGCTAACAGCTAGGATGCTAACTTAGTAATACTGGCTGCCGCCGTACTAACTCTCTATTTTATACCATCTCGCTGTTTCCCGTTCTGCGAATAGGCAGGGCATAGAGCGCAAAAGATGTTCGAATATTGACAAAGGGGCTGTCTCTACGGCGCTGTATGTAGCAGGTATAAAATAAGGTTTCTTGTGGAATCTATCGTCGTTAATCATTCAATATCTAACACTCGATGTGGATAGACGAATAACCTACTACGACTAATTTCGATTTTGTTTTATTTTTTATTCGCAGTTGTCTACCTACCCAAGCTATGGGTAAAAACCGCCATAGATCCGAGAAGGATCCAAAGGATGCTAAGCATCTGAAGCCAAGTGATGTACAGGTAAACGACCGTTTGCTGAGTAAAAACCAATATGCTGATCTGCCAGTTGATGTCGAAGAGGAACTGCAGAAAAAGGAAAAAATGCCGCCTTTCTACCTGAAGGGCTTCCCACCAACTCTACGCTCGGATTTCAACACACTGATCAGCAAAGGACTACAGGCAACAATCCGTTTATGTACTGAAGGCTACAAAATAACTGTTCCGGCTTTGAACCACTACAAAGGAGTGGAATGTTATCTGAAGCAGACAAAAGCGGAATACTTCACACACGATATTGCCGCCAACAAACCTATGAAGGTTGTACTTCGAGGACTACCCGACATGATGGAAGCCGAACTAAAGCAGGCACTGTCGGAGGCTGGACTAAAGCCTTTTTTTTTGTTTCAATTATAGAGGCTTTAACATCTTAGGTCATTCGCCTCTTCGGACCAGAAAATCTTTCTGACCCTATGTGCGGGGTTGGGAATCGAACCCAGGCGGGCTGCGTGAAAGGCATCGACTATCCCATCACGCTATACCCGTCCCCCCAAAAGATAAAAATCCTAAAGCCTTTGATGGTGTTTAAAATGAAGCGACATAATACGGACAAAAAGTATCGAGATCAACTCTACTTGGTTCATCTGGAAAAGGGTTCCATCACCATGAGTCAACTGAAAACGATTAAATCGTTATTTCACATAATCATCGAATGGCAAAAGTATAAACCGGTACATCGGGATGTCACACAGTGCACGAACTGTTTGAACTACGGCCATGGAGCGAGGAATTGCCACATGAAAAGTCGGTGCGGGAAATGTGCCGAATCACACAATACCAACGATTGCTTACTAGATGACATCGCTGTAAAATGTGTGAACTGTTATGGCGACCATCCATCTACTAGCAAATCGTGTCCCAAACGTGCTGAGTTCACAAAAATTCGACAACAGGCGTCCCGTAAACAATCAACGGACAAGAATGTTCCACAGAAGGATGTAATTAATTTCCCACGGCTCCCACCGAAGAGGGATAATCCGAATTTGCCGCCACTTCCTCGCAGCAACCCGAAAGATTCAATCGCTGTATCACAAAAAGAATCTTCTTCAAAAATCCCTCCTGGATGAGGCAATAATCAACCACAAGCAAAGGATGACTCTGGTGATTTATTCTCTGCTGAACAACTGATCGTCATTTTTGAAACAATGACAACAAAACTACGAAACTGCAGAACGCGGTTAGATCAAATCAACGCCTTAGGCAAATTCATCATCGAATATGCAATATAATGAGTTGGTTATAGTAAATTGGAATGCTTGCTCACTCGGGAGCAAAACTGCTGAATTGTCCGACTTTCTTCAAGAGAAGAATGCCGATATTGCTATTTTAACTGAAACTCATCTTAAACCTGAAATTTCTATTTTTATTTCCAATTACAGGATTCACAGGCTCGACAGGACAACTACCAAAGGAGGGGGAGTTGCCATTGCCGTTAAACGATCCATTCAGCACAGGCTTCTGTCAGCCTTTAAATTGCAACTCATAGAAGCCATCGGAATTAAGATTACAACGACGATGGGACCCATCATCATCATTACAGCGTACTGCCCCAAACAAACAAATCTTCGAGATGGTACGTGTGCATCATTGAAGCGAGATTTGGCTATGCTCACTCGACGACAGAACAAATTCATCATTGCTGGGGATCTGAACGCACGGCATGAGCTGTGGGGAAACAAAAGACAGAATCGAAACGGATTCGTACTTGCCGAAGATTACGAAGCTGGACAGTACAACATCCTCGCTCCGGATCAACCAACGCGACTTTCCAGATCGGGAGCTCATTCCATTTTGGATGTATTTATCAGCAACATCGCCATAGACAGCTCTCCGGTTGTCTTCAACGAGCTATCTTCCGACCACTTTCCAGTAATATTGACGTTGGGATCTTCACCAGAAACAGTGCCTATTCAACCTCGGAGGAACTATTATCGCACCGATTGGGTCCAATTTCAACAAATCGCCGACCAACATATTAATATCGATCTGCCACTTGATTCCCCGACGGAAATCGATGCGGCCCTATCTTCCTTCCAGCATTCAATCACAGTCGCTCGTGATAGGACGGTTCCAGTACAACATATGCCGAGTTCCTCTCTTCAAATTAACAGTGTCACAAAGAAACTCATCCGACTTCGAAATATCTACCGGAGGCAGTACCAACGAACTGGCATCCTAGATAGGAAGACTTCTTTATAACAACTTAACTAGGGTAATCCAGGCAAGGATATCTGAGCTTCGGAACAGGAACTTCCAGCAAAAGCTTCGAGAAATTCTCCCACATTCAAAACCCTTCTGGTCCTTAACGAAGGTGCTTAAGAAAAAACCGAAGCCTATTCCTCCTTTGCTGCCACCCCAGGACGCAGCTGAAGGAATACCTTTAATCACACCAGTAGAGAAGGCAAATGCGCTAGGCAATCAGTTTGTGTATTCTCACAATTTAGGACTCAACATTGTTAGTCCACATGAAAGAGCCGTTGCTGATAGCGTAGCTGAGGTTGACCAATCAGACAGCTTGGTTCCGGAGGAAAGTAGAGTCACTGCGAATGAGCTGATGGCTATTGTGAAAAAATCCAAAAATATGAAGGCCCCCTGTTTCGACAACACATTCAACATTGAGCCGAAACATTTGAGTATTCGCTTATTTGTCTTCTTAGCTAAAATTTTTAACAGATGCTGGGAGCTTGGTTACTTCCCTTCAAAGTGGAAGTTAGCTAAAGTTATCCCAGTTTTGAAACCGGGGAAAGATCCTTCCTTTTCCAAGAGCTATCGGCCCATCAGCTTACTCTCTGCCCTATCCAAGCTGTTTGAAACGGCAATACAAAGGCGAATTCTTGCTTTCACAGATGAACAGGATATATTACTGGAAGAACAGTTTGGGTTCCGGAAAGGAAGATCCACTATCCACCAACTCACAAGGGTTAACAACGTCATCCAGCAAATCAGTGTCAAAAACGACTGCCATGGCAATATTGGATATTGAAAAGGCATTCGATAATGTGTGGCACGATGGCCTGGTGTTTAAACTGCATAGGTATAATTTTTCCATGTATCTTATTAAAATTATCAAAAATTATCTTGCAGATAGAGCATTCCAGGTTTCTCTGAATAATGCACTTTTAGAAAGACTTACTATTCCTGCTGGTGTACCCCAGGGAAGTATCCTAGGTCCCATTCTATACAACATTTTTACATAAGACATCCCACCTCTTCCGGGTGGTGGTGTTCTGTCACAATTTGCTGATGATACTGCCATTCTTTACAAAGGTCGTGTCATTAATGCTCTGAAGAATAAACTACAGACAGGTCTGGACGCTTTAACGGAATATTTTACAAGCTGGAAAATTGTGATCAATGCAGCAAAAACTCAGGTCATCTTGTTTCCACATTCAAGATCTCCAAAACTTGTTCCATCAGACGAATGCCGAATACGATTCGGTGATGAGGTCATTCAATGGTCCGACGAAGTTATCTATCTAGGACTCACCTTTGACAGACATCTGATATTCAGGTCACATGTTGACAAAATCGTTCAAAAATGCAGCATACTCATTAGGTCTCTGTATCCGCTGATTTGTAGAACATCTAAACTTTACCTGAAGAATCAGATGGCTGTCTATAAACAAATCATCTACCCCGCAATTGAATACGCAGTCCCTGTTTGGCGGGGCTGTGCACGAACACACAAACTTAGGCTTCAGCGCATTCAAAGTAAGATCTTAAAGATGATTCTAAATCTACCCTCTTGGACAAGGACTAGTGAAGTACATGAGATGGGCTCCCTATATATACTAGAACAAAAATTCGAACAATACTGCACGAAATTTGAAGAGAGGTGCTCAATCTCTGAAATACAAATAATTCAAAATTTGTACGTATTAGGTTAGGGATGGTTATAAGTAGGTAGATATTTTATTAATAATTAAAATAAATATTATGATTAAACATTAGTATGTAAAACAAGAGTAACTAAAACACCTATTATTAATAACGAATCGTATGAACAACAAAGATGAAAGGCCAAAGGGTCAAAACACTTGCACTGTAAAATGTTGATGTAATACACAAAAATAAGATTAATAATCAGATATTTATGCAAAAAAAAATATATGAATCTATCGTCATTTACTTACAAACAGCATAAAAATTATTTGAATTTTCTTGCCACGTTTCCACATATAAATATCAATCTGTATTTTTGTCGTGAATACTTTAGTATGGGACGCCTTTTGATTGTGATATCTAACACATTCAATTACGACAGTAACGCTGATTCGCAATGCGAAAAAGAAAATATTGATCTTCATACACTAAGGTCTCTTTTTACACGGTTTTTTTTTCGCACGGTTTTTTTATACACGGCTTTTTTTACACGGATTCCGGAAATAATACGGTTTTTATTTACACGTTTTTCGCAATTAACACGGTTTCTCATGAGAGTTAAAAAAAACTGTCATTTGTTTTTTTTTTGAAAAATTTTAAAAAAGGGAACAGGTTGTCTGTAAGAAAACGATTATGAGAGTTAATTTAAAGTTTGAAAGTTAACTAAAATCATTCATTCAACAATTCACGAGAGTATTGACTGTCGTTCCATAAAATGATGAATTAGTCTTCAGATCTTGAACCCCTGTCGTAAATTACACGACAACGTCTCTTCCGCTCAGTTGTGGTGTATGATGTCAGCATCGTCATTGATATCATCGAGAATTTCGGAGCGTTGAAGAACTAGTCAAATTTACTTCAAATCTTCAACATATCGAGCAGTACAGTATTTCATACCCATTTGAATGATATAGCTCTAGTAGTATTATGATTTACGCCGACGAAATGAGTTGCTTCAGCATGACACATAGTTAACGCTCGTATCCGTACTGTATTTTACAGTATTGTACTGTATTTTCGACTCAAATACTGTGTACTGTTTTCTACCCTCAAATCTACTGTATTTTAATTTGTACTGTATTTTCCACACTAAAGTTTAATACAGAATTTTAAATCTTCAACGCATCGAATTCCGATCAACACGTAGCGAATGTAAATGAGAACACAACAACAACACACACAAATTTTTTCATTAATAATTCTTGTTCAGAGCGTGTCACAACAATCAAGCGAAACTTTGATGATTAAAGAAAAAGAAAAATGTCTCAACCAAAAAGAAAATATACTTTAAATCAAAATCATTATCAAAAACATCCGCTTCTCAAAAAATGTTGTTATTACTTTCGCACATTTTTTAGTTTCTGAAGAATTTTAAAATGCCCCAAAAAGGAAATAAAAATAATTGAGTTTATGAACTTGCTTTGAACGATTTGTTTAGTCTTGTTAAGACGTAGAGCCGTATTGAGTAAGTTTCACATGATATGCGAATACAACTGTGTAATGAAAACCGCGAAAAAGCTACTGCAGAGACGGTATTCGAACCCGAAAATAGTTCCTATCCTCCTAAATCCTTTTGCCAATTAAGCTATCCTGCATGTGAAACATACAAACGGACTAATTGAGGGTTGAAATACCTAGCGGAGGGATTGTTATTGAGAAATGAACGCCGTAGGGGCCGAGCACAGCTGAACATGCTCGGTTCTTATGTTCATTTAGGCTGTTTTTTTGTGTGTCTCACATGCAGGATAGTTCAATGGGTAAAACGATTTACCCGTATTTGGCTTGCTACGGGTTCGAATCCCATCTCTGTGATGGCTTTTTCGCGGTTTTCATTACATAGTTGTATTCGCATGTCATTTTTTCAATCTGTTTTCCTCGTAAGATGCTGATCAAATTTATTTGCTTTTGTTTTTTATTCACTATTTTTAGAAAAAAGTGTACTGTAAAATGTACTGTATTTTGAAAGTCGATGTACTGTATTTCCTTGATTTTTACGCCAAATGTACTGTTTTTCGTAAAAAAAAATATACGAGCGTTACACATAGTAATACCTTTTCTAATTTGATTTATATTCATCTCCATGAATTCTTCCCCTTTAATTCTGTCTCTGCGTGCATAGATCTTCATCCAATACCCATGTCTTCCCACTCAGTTTAGTTGAAAATGACTGTTAAGATCGTTAGTGTTTACTACACATCGCACCTTCGGAATTGAAAAGAACTGATTCTCAAGCTTGAATTGTAGTGAAAGTGTTTATTGGTGGTATTAATAGCACTTCTTTAGTCGAACGATCTAATTTGAAAGTATTATCGTTTTTCTGAAAACTAAATGCATTATACAGAAGACATGAGCCATTTAGATTAATTTGCTTGTCGCACAACGCGTTTTCTAAGTGTTCTAATTTTAATTTATCATCCAATGTGTTTTATCAAGTATGACTGGACCCTTCTCGTGACCTCTGGTTGTTTTTTAGATTTTCGTTTTTATTCTGAAACAACAGTTAAATTTTCACAGTTATGTGCACTTTAAATAAATTTGGGAATTAAAAAAAAAGATTTTTTTCCCCTTCAAATTATCAAAAGTTACATTTGATCCAAAACAAAACAAACAAATAATCAAATATACAGTTTTTGAAATTTTCACGTTAAATTTTCCACGCGGGTTTTTTTGCACGGTTTCCGCAATAAACACGGTTTTCTTTTACACGGACCGTGTAAAAAGAGACCTTAGTGTACTCGAAATATTTCGCTCGAAACAAGGTTGCCATGTATTTAGATTAAACTGTATTTTACTTCTGAAAAATTTTAAGTTTGTATTTTTCAGAAGTAAAATATTACGTTGCGAAAGGAACTAATTTCTTAACACCACAATGTACCCACTAAGAGAGAGAGATAGTTGTTTTTAATTTAGGCAATAAATACATAGGTAATCAATTGAAGGCCAATTTTCTAAAAAAAACGATTCCTTATTCATTCGTTGACAATTTCAGTGACATATGTGCAATTGATATTCCGCTAAATGACATAAAAATACTGTTGTTCTATATATTTCGCCAGATACAACCTACAAAGAGAAGCAATGTTTCATCACGCGTAATTTATCTTTATATTCAAGTAAATTTACGACGATGATAGTTGTGGGGTATTTCAATATAGATTCCTCAAAACAAGATAATATTAAATTCATTGATTTCATGAGCAACTATATGAAGTTGGATATGAAATCTGCTTCCTCACAAACTACTACCCTTGGATGCACATGTATTAATCTCGTATTTGCTAGGAACATTAATGTAGAAAGTCGTATCATACTTTTCATATCACAGGCCTGTATCATTGATCAACCCAGCGAATTAATGTTTTCTTCATAGAAAGATTATAATTGGTTGTGAACGCTACACAAACCATATAAGTATCGCACCCACGGACAACTGGTCAGCCTGGAAATAGATGACGGAAGTCAGTGGCATCTATCGGATTCGAATTCAACTCATCACTCTCCAACACGAACGCCTTCATAAAAGGTTTTTTTCAGAGCCACCATTATTTTATAATAAATAACTATACTGGTTATTTCATAATATTTGTGTTTCAGAATGTTTACTGTAACTAATCTGTACTTTAGTTTAGGCGACGACACGACCTGCCACTCGTCTATATAAACTGTATCGAAAATCTAACTACCTTTCAGTAACTGGTAATGTCAAAACGAGGTTGACTGAAAATCTATTGAAACTGGCAACAAAAGTCGAAAACTGTTGATTTTAGATAACAGTTACCAGAATTATGGCTACGTATGTTTTTTAATGGAACGTACTATATAAATAACCACAAAACAAAAACAAGTTATATCTGTTAACCAAAAGAAATATGGATTTCTGTGAACCGAAAAAAATAGGATGAGCTTAGCATTTACCTTCGCCCAGAACTCCCCGAAAAGGCAAACATATAGCATTAACTTTTCGTTTGAGTGTTTGAACAGAATGATTTTACAAGGATATTTTTTTTAAATATTACCATTTAATTCTGTTATAAGTATATCACGTCACTATACAAATTCACTATGTATCTCACGACACTATAAATCTTGTATAATAAACGTCACATCACATATGCACATTTCGAATACAATTTATATTCATCTTCAGTGTGATAGTTTTGTTTAGTTATTCAATTTAGAATAACTAAACAAAACTATCACACTGAAGATGAATATAAATTGTATTCGAAATGTGCATATGCGATGTGACGTTTATTATACAAGATTTATAGTGTCGTGAGATACATAGTGAATTTGTATAGTGACGTGATATACTTATAACAGAATTAAATGGTAATATTTAAAAAAAATTATCCTTGTAAACATATAGCAGTTATTTGACTAGATGTTCATAGCGCAAGGTAAACGGGCGACAGAAAATATTACATTCGGTCGGATTGCCATCCGGCGCAGATTGATTAGAAAACTGTAGCAGGGCATATTCGCTTGTATTAGCTATGAATCATCGTTTTACCATGGACCTTAACTCTATTTTACCCTCCATTGCAGATCAAATACTTCGGTATGAATAAATTCGTTGGTCTTATCTCGCTCGCCGAGAAAAGCGAAGATAATTCGTATGCGGAAAAAATAGCGATCGTACACGTTCTATCGTGAATAACCATCGTACAGGGACCTTCCCGAAATTGGATTACTGAAATTGGAGCATACAGCCGAGCGTAATAATCCTGTTTGTATCTATCAAGAACTATTATCTCACATCTTTATGCGAAAGGGATCATCTACGAATGGTGCGAATTCTATCGAACGAGAATGGGGACGTCTATGTTTGAATCAGGGCGCGGACTGGCCTATTTACATTCTAGAATTCTATCCAGACCGTCGGGAACAAATTTTACGGCGGAGATCATTTGATTCTAGAGCGATGTTGGTCGCGATCTTGAATAAGACTGTGAGCTATTACCTACTTTAACAATCTTTTGTTTGATTTTTGTATCCGTATTCTACATCATTACAGCTAGAACATTAAAAAACGCTCGATCGATAAATTCTTTTTATTTCTCGATATTCGATTATTTATATTCGATTTTTTTACGAAACGTTTTGCAACTCCTGTCTTTGAGAGTCCACCACCGCATGCAGCTAAAACATGTTGACTGGTTAGTAATTCAATTGCTTAAAATTAAAAGATTTGATACCTTATTCGGATTTCATAGTAGAAGTAACTGGTTCCATGCTTGAAGCACTAACAGATCCATATTTTCTACTATATTGAACAAAATCTGTATAAAATGTGTACCTTTCGCATATCTTGCGTTTTTAAATTGTTTGTTTATTTACTCTGGACCTCCTTGGTAACTAGTTCGTAGCAACATAAAGAGTGTTGCTCAAGAAGATTATTTTTATCATTATCAAGGAGTCGCTATATTTGCGGTAGCTAGCGGTGAATCGTTAACGGACAATCTCATTGCCAATTTTTCTTCGAAGTTCCTGGTCGTGTCGTCGGTTTAGGTGCATCGTTTCAAATTCTAGTTGTGAAAAAATGGAATGCTTGCATAATTCATACAATTGATCAACTAATCGATATTCGGAAGTGTTAAGGAACATGTCTGTTGTATTCACGACATCCAGTTATGTAGCTGACATTACCCACCCGCCTTTTAATGGCCCTCCACACACCCCCGCACCGACGGCGGTCAAAGCCATATAGTTCATACTGTGCTTAGTAGGCCAAGTTTTGGTAAGCAGAACTGGTGCTGTTTTTTACAAGGTGAAATGCATTTACGCAGACTCTCCACAGAACAACCACTGTATAATTGGTACTACCGACTAAAACACCTTGGATCTCCAACCCTATTTCCCCGGAACTACCGTTAGGTATTACTTCGTGATGGAAAACTATCGGTGCTCAAAGCACCCTTCTCGGACTTATGCATCGTCATAAACGTCTGCGCCGTTCTCTCCTACTTTTGCGTCATTCATCACTCAACTTTGAGCCACTCATTTCGCTACAGGGGATCGACCAGGAGGATGTCGAGGTCAGTCCGGCGATTCCGGTTGGAGCTTAGCTTCCGGTTCGCTGGCGCCTCGACGACCCAGGGCTGGTCTACGTCACGAACTACTCGGCTAATCCCCGGGACCGACGCTCTCGAAATCCGTGAACGGTTGGAAGAGCAAGATGTCTGGGTCGGTCCAGTGATTCAGGTTGGAAGATGACTTCGTGTTCACTGGCACTCCGACGATCCATACCGGAGTTATCTCGCCATCTACTCATCTAATCCCCGTCTAGACTACCGGCGCAGAATTCTCAGGCAATGGAAGTTCTCCGTTGTTAACAGTCGCTTCCGATCCCCGTGAACGGATCGATCGGCAGGATGCCTGCGTCGATCCAATGATTCCGATTGGAAGATGGCTTCCGGTTCACTGGCGCCCCGACGATCCATGCCGGGACTACGGCTCGTCTAATTATAAACCGTAGTGGCTACGTCGCGTCTAATCCCCGGCGAAGGATCTAGACTACACCGACGGAGAGTTCCCCGACAACGGAAAAACTCCCAAACCGACGCTCTCTGTTTCTCTGCCACATACACCCAGTAGACCATTCCTTTGTGTCGCAAAGCGAAGACAGGCAAACAGAACGTGTTCTGCAGTCTCAAGCTCATTTGGGCAGCCAGGGCAAGCAGGGGATGCCGCGTGGCCGAACCTGTGGAGTTACCACCTAAAACAACCGTGACTGGTGAGGAACTGCGTCAGGCCGACGTTCGCCGTGGGGTCGGTCGATTTATTCGAAGACTCTTGGAATTAGCCGATGTGTCCACCTGCCCTTTTTTGAGCTGTCCCATTTCCTTTGCAACTCACGTAGGGAGTATGCGGTGGCAGTTCTACGGGTGTTCCTGTCCCTCCGCTTATCGTAGCACTTCCCGTCCTCCTTGATGAACAGTCCAATAGGCATCATACATCGAGTGTGGTGCGCTCAGTTCGACCTCTTCGATGGATTCTCCGTGACTGCTAACGTGATGTCATCCGCGAACTATCTTGACGCCCGTGGAAAACCTCAACCTCAGTACTCCATCGTACATTATATTCCGTAGGAGCGGGCCGAGGATGGATCCCTGTGGTACTCCGATCGTGATAGAAGTGCTGCGTAAGCCTTTCTCTGTCTCGTAGAGTAATACCCGGTTCTGAAAGTAGCTTTCCAGAATCTTGTACAGCCCTTCTGGTACTCCCAGTCAGAGGAGGGAGTCAGCGATATCCACCCAACAAGCATTATTGAACGAGTTTTTGACGTCAAGCGTTACTACCGCCCTGTGTTAGCAGAGTGACAAATGAAGAGTTGTCAGCGGCGAGATTGTTCGATACTAAGAAAGCCCCCGGGCCAGATGGTATCCCGAACGCGGCACTGAAGGTTTCTATAACCTCTTAACCGGACATGTTCAGGGAGATCATGCAGAGATGTCTAAACGAGTGCACGTTCCCGGATATTTGGAAAAGGCAGAGATTGGTACTGTTACCGAAACCTGGTAACCCGTCGGCATACAGACCAATCTGTCTGATCGACACCACAGGGAACTATTGGAGAGAATCATCCTGAACAGGCTAGCCCCGCTCATAGAGGGTGGACTGTCTAACGAACAGTACGGGTTCCGCAAAGGCAGGTCTACGGCGAATGCCATAAAATCGGTGGTAGCCACCGCAGAGGTCGCTATTCAACCTAAGCGGCGTGGAATTCGCTACTGCGCGGTAGTAACACTTGACGTCAAAAAAGTGCGAATCATAAAACATAAATCATATGATGATGGTAAACAACAAAAAATCAGAGCGAGAGGCGTCGGCACATGCATGATACCCTAAAAGAGATTACTGAAACAATTGGGTGTGATACTTGACGAGAAGCTTAGTTTCGGCAAGCACGTGGAATATGCCTGTAAACGTGCTTCAAAGGCGATCTCGCGAATGATGGCCAATAGTTCGCCGGTGCGTTCCAGCAAACGCAGGTTGCTGGCAGGAGATACAGTTTCAATCCTCAGGTACGGCAGCCCGGTATGTTTATCAATTGTTTATTTCCGATATAGAATTTTATTTCCGATATAGAATTAAAAATCTTTTTTCGAATCAAATCCCCATATGTTATAGCATACATCTTTAAATCTTTTACTTCAAAATTTCTTTTTCTACTAGACCTACTGATATCGACTTTAAAACTTCAAGATTTCTGAGTCGATTTTCAAAGTGATTACATTACATTCTATATGAGAAAGGCAAAAATATACCAAACATTGTCCAAGGGGGTAGTTTAGAATCATCTTTAAGATCTTACTTTGAATGCGCTGAAGCCTAAGTTTGTGCGTTCGCGCACATCTTCGCCAAACAGGGACTGCGTATTCAATTGCGGGGTAGATGATTTGTTTATAGATGGCCATCTGATTCTTCAGGCTCAGTTTAGATGGTCTGCAAATCAGCGGATACCGAGCCCTAATGAGTATGCCGCATTTTTGCATTTTTGAACGATTTTGTTAACATATGACCTGAATATCAGATGTCTGTCAAAGGTGAGTCCTAGATAGATAACTTCGTCGGATCATTGGATGACCTCATCACCGAATCGTAGTCGGCATTCGTCTGATGGAACAAGCCGATGCAGTTCAAACACCTGGCCATCGTGCCACACATTGTCGAATGCCTTTTCAATATCCAATATTGTCATGGCAGTCGTTTTGGACACTGATTTGTTTTGCTGGATGACGTTGTTAACCCTTATGAGTTGGTGGATGGTGGATCTTCCTTTCCGGAACCCAAACCCAAAGGAATCCATATCCAGCGAATGACTCACGACGATCACCGCAACCCGATGACTCCAAAAGGTGCGTCAGTTATTTTGTACGGCGCGCTCAATTCTCAACACTCTTGATTTCGGCGTCATTGACACACCCCTTAGGAGAAGAAAACGACGACAACTCTATCGATTATAATGCTTATCATTCAAATGCTTCACAATTTAATAAGTCATCATTGGAGGTCATAGTTAAGCCCAGAATTTTAATAGAATAAAAAGTGCTTTGAAAATGATTGAAATTTGTAATAAAATATTAAGTAGTTCTTATGCAATAGTCCTTGCTATAGAAGCAAGCTGGGATGAAAGTGTTAGGAGTGAAGAAGTTTTCGGCAATAACTACAATGTGTTCAGAGATGATCGCAATTTACAAATGTCTGATAAGAGATCGGGTAGAGGAGTACTAATTGCTATTTATACAAAATTTAATGCTGAGATCCTAACCACTAGAAAAATTAAGAAATTTGAGCACGTATGGGTGAAAACTCGTCTGGCAGAGGAAACACATATTTTATGGTCAGTGTATTTTCCCCCAAACAACACCCGTGAAGAAGTATATGAAAAGTTTTTCCAGATTGCTGAAGAAATCATAACTAACCTTCCTTCCGAAATGAAAGTACACATTTATGGTGACTTCAACCAACGTGACATTGACTTTTTCCCAGACTCTGAAAATGAGTGCATCCTACTACCACTGGCTAGGCACAAATCTCCAAATATCAAGGGGAACGTGCCATTTGAGCCAATTTGTTCTGATTCCTAATGACTTGGAAAAATTATGATAACATAAAGTTAAAATTAAGTAACATTGATTGTCAAACTATTTTCAGGAAGTCTAATGTTGGAACTTCTGTGGAAATGTTTTATAAGATTTTATTTGATACTATTAATGATCAGGTACCTTTTAAGAGAATCAGAGGACGACTTAAGGTAGCGCTTCGCCGTGGTCACGGGAGTTCGCTGCCTATCCCGGGGTTTCACGCACTTTACCCAAAATTGTGAGAAAACGGGAAAGAAAACGGAAATTCCAAGAACATACGATTCTAGATAATTAATTTTTCTATCGATGCGTATATAAATTGTGCCTGATAACCGTTTTTATCGAAAGATTTCGTGCGAATTATAAAAATAAATGAGTTTTTCTTTATTCTTTCGCACGCACACAATGTCAACGCATGCATTGGGGTGTGCAAAATGCCACATGCGGTAGACGCTAACAACATTTCTTTTGTTTTCGTTTTCCGTTCTCTCTGCGTAAACGTTGAATATAGATGAGTAGAAAATGTAAGAAAGTGTTACTACTTTGTAAAATAATTACTATTCATGTTTCAATAGAACGAGAAATCAGTAATGATTTTCATCGTTACTAGCTTTGACGCTTTGTTGAAAACGTAGCACATCCCTACATATACGAGTTGTTTATAGCGAGAAAAGGAAAAAATAAAACAAAATGTTTAACAAAACTCGCACGAAATCTCGCGAAAGAAAAGTTTTCTAACTGATATTTTTCGCCAAATGCATAGTAAAATCATTTACCTACAATTGTATGATTTTGATTTTTCATGAATCGGGTTAGTATTGGAGAAATTTGCAATTTAGGGTGAAATTTCGGCGACAAAGCAAGAGGAAGCAGTGAGTTGTTTCGTTTCGACCTGACCACGGCGAAGCGCTACCTTAACTATAAATATCCGATATGGTATAATGATAACATTAAAAATCTGAAAAATCGAAAACAGAAGGCCCATAAAAAATATAAAAGAGATAGAAGTAGCGTCTTGCCCGAAAAATTTTTTCAATACGTGAAACAAAAACTGAAATCTAACAATTTTCCCTCAAAAATGATTTTCAAGGGTAAGACTGCGGACAATTCGGAAGATATTTGTACACTATTTGCAAATTACTTCCAAGAAACCTATACTACGTTTTTCGAAGAGGATCTATACCGTGAATATTTTAATTTCTTCCCTGAACATGCTTGTGACATTAATATTCATCACATTAGTGTCCAAGATATTAGGCAAGCGCTCAATAAATGAGATATCTCTAAAGGTCCCGGACCTGATGGAATTCCTTCCATATTCATGAAAAAACTATCGTTAGAACTAGCCACACCCTTGTTTTAGCTTTTCAATAAAACACTCATGACCGATATTTTTCCTAAAATATGGAAGGACTCCTATTTGGTACCGATTTACAAAAGTGGAAAAAAATCAGATGTGTGTAATTATCGAGGAATTGCAATTATCTCCTGCATTCCAAAACTTTTTGAAGCGATAATGAATGAAAAAATGTTTATCAAGTTAAAAATAGAATCACTAATATGCAACATGCATTGTTTAAGGGTCGCTCGACTAATACAAATTTACTCGAATTTGTCAATTACTCACTGGCTGCTATGGATACGGGTAATAACATAGAAGCTCTCTATACTGACTTCAGCAAAGCATTTGATCGCATTGATATACCTATTTTATTACTCAAACTACAAAAAAGGCGGGTGGGTAATGTCTGAGACATAACTGGATGTCGTGAATACGAAAACAACTGCCATGTTCCTTAACACTTCCGAATATCAATTAGTCGATCAATTGTATGAATTATGCAAGCATTCCCCTTTTCCACATTTCACGCAAAAACATAGAAGGCTTCGCTTGATCTAGATTACTGTGAAATTCACACTGCGAAAAGTGCACAAATCGAATTGAACAGTTCTAGATTTGCACTAAACTGAGGATAACTTTCCATTTGCGAGTAAGAAATCCTAATAGTTCTTTAGAAAACTTTTAGAGTCATTAAAACGGCTGATTTTGTGTAATGCTCTCTAGCGTTGCTTTTTCACCAATGCAAATGACTGGCAGCTATGACGTAATCGCTCTTGTCGAAAGCGAAACTTGCTATGAAGACGACACAAAACACATCTGCTCGCAGTGGCGATATAATCCAAACTGATTCAATTTTTGTTAAGAGGTTACTTTTTGTGTGATTTCGTTTGTAGCTTTTCCACTAATGGGCGGTCCTAACGGCTATAAAAATAGCCGCATACAGAATTTTATTGTCGATTATTTCATTTCGGATTTGCATTTCATTGAAAGAAACTATCCGGATGCTGTACGGGATTCATTCCTGCCTTTCAGAGGGACCAAATTGTGGAACTCACTACGATATTAAGCTGTTCGAAACATTTTCCTCGAACGATTTGTTGTACAGCAGCAGATATTTTATTCTCTTCCTCAGAAAGCGTTCTGATTGGCAGGTGTTAACACGGGTCAAATGAGACAGGGTTTTCAATGGTGTACTATTGAAATACTTCAAAGCTAGGTAGTTAGATTATATGAATCCTTTCACAGATCACTGAGCTATGAGCTTTACAAATACGACAAGGCAAACGCGCCTTATTGATTATCCTCTTTAATACTCATTTATACCAAACATTTCAGAAAAGTTTAATTTTGAATTATTTGAGATTATGTCACACAACTGATAATTTTATCATAAAATTGTGATCATATTTCCGATGGCGCGTAGCAAAAATTATGTTGATTCGTTAGATACAACAAGAGATATTCACGATCAAAAACTTATCACTCTCTCAGAGGGAAAATTTTGAAATGGCACCCCATAGTAAAGTAAGTCGTATTCACGACAAAATAGGAACTGGTCCTGAACAACTCAAATGGCTTGAGTCGTATTTGACTGATCGTCAGCAAATGGTTCAATTTCAAGGGAGGATATCCAACCATGTCCTAGTATCCTCAGGAGTTCCACGAGGTTCTCATCTAGGCCCTCTCTTATTCATTTTATTTGGAAACGATATAGCTCTTATTTTAAAACACATAAAAGTTTTGATTTATGCCGATGACACGAAGCTCTTTCTAGAAGTAAAATGTGATGTAGACAAGGTGGTATTTCAAGATGAAGTGCAAACGTTCCATGTCTGGTGTAACAAAATCCATTTGAAACTAAACGTCAATAAATGTAAAGTAATAGCTTTCAGTAGGAAACAAAACACACCAGTAATCACAATTAAACTAGGCGATCAAACAGTAGAAAGATGTATCAGAATTAGAGATCTATGAGTAATTTTAGATAAAAAGTTGACTTTCATCGATCACTATAATACGATAATAGGCAGAGCTAATAACATGCTTGCATTTATAAAACGCTTCAGTTATAATTTTTGCGATCCTTATACGATTAAAACATTATAAATTGCCTACGTAAGGTCTATACTTGAATATTGTAGCATTGTTTGGTCCCCATTTTCAATCACTCACAAGGAACGTATAGAATCAGTTCAAAAGCAATTTCTTTTATTTGCACTCCGTAAGTTAGGTTGGGCAAGATTTCCTCTACCATCATGCAAAGCTCGTTGCATGCTCATTGACATCCACACACTAGAAGAGCGTCGAGAACAATTAATGGTCTCATTCATACATACCATCGTTACACATCGGCTTGATTCATCTGTTATTTAAAAGATATTTTTATTCAGGCCTATTTGCGTACAAGCTTTACGTGGCCGAATTAACCGATATTTTAAATAATCAATTTTTTGAAGTGGATCTCGTTGTCACTCTTTTTCTAGGAGGAGAAGAGTTACCATTTCCCTCCTGCGAGGGTTGAGGGGCACTTTGTTCGTGGCTCGTCTCGTTCTCCATTGCCGCATCGGTGGTTTTGTTGTTGATTTCTGTCTTCTTTTCGTTTTCCTTGAAGTGCAAACGTTTTGCAAATCAAGTGTATATCATTTGAGACATTAGTTAAAATCGCGTAAAAAATACGTTCATCACATCATTTGATTTAATTTATATTCGAAACCTTCATATTTTAAAACATAACTCCTGAATTTATGTTGCAATGACTATCATCGTAAATCGCCTGAAGTTATATCCAACAACGTCAAGTGCGTTACGCTTAAATTTCAGCGAAATTACTTCTAATGGATCATGATCCCAGAACTTTAAATCCTGGTGTATTATTATAACATGAAAATATACTATTTTCCCCAAATCATGACTCGTTTTGCTTATAACTAGAATCGTAATTTTGTCCGTGTACCATTTTGCATTCACATTCTAAATGAATATTTAAATGTTTGCTGTATCCGAAAATATGCAGTAATTCTTGGTAGGACCATAAACCTTTCAATTGATTCTAAGATTGGGAATAACTGTTTTAAGTATAGTTTACAACAGTTTTACGGTTTTGGTTCCGCCGGTTTAGGTGACGGTGTACAATATTAAACACACTTTGCCCTATAACTCCGGAACCGGAAGTCAGATCCGGATGGAATTCGGAACACCTTTCATTTGAATCTAAGTTTGTGGAAATCGGTTGAACCATCGCTGAGAAAAATTAGTGAGATCTGTTTTGGTATATATGGCCAATATTTCCGGTGCTTCCGGAACCGGATACCGGGAACCAGGATAGCCGAAATCGGTTTGTTTAGTTGTCTACTGATAATGACTATCGATTTGTGTAGTTTTGAGACCAGTTTAGGATTTTTTTTTCGTTTTTTGTTTCGCCGGTTTAAGTGACTGTGTACAATATTGAACACACTTTACCTTATAACTCCGGAACCGGAAATAGGATCCGGATGAAATTCAGGAATTGCGTATGGGACCATGAGTCCTTTCATTTGAATTTGTTAAGCCATCTCCGAGAAAATCTAGTGAGATAATTTGACACATGAAATTTTCAAAATCGAAAAAAAATGTTTGATGCCAAAAGTCTTAGAATTCCATGAAACGTCGAGATTTAGTGTCATCTCGAAAATTTTGTTTTTGAAAATATCGACTTTCTGGGAATATTAAAATTTTTCTAAGTCCCAGAAAGTCGATTTAGAAAAAAATATTTTTCCAGATGACAGTGTGCACATTTCGAAGATATTTGAACGTGCTCAATTTTCTCAGAGATGGCCGAAACGATTTTAACAAACTTGGGCTCGTTTGAAAGCTACTATCAATGGCCCGATCAAGTTCGAAGATCAAATAGCTGTGACTTTTGGTTCCAGAGATATGATTGTACAAGCGACGTAACCGACAAAAAGCGTTGTATTTTTACGCGCTTAATTTTCTCAGAGATGGCTGAACCGATTTTAACAAACCTATGCTCGTTTGAAATATATTGTCGGGTTATTGTTGAAGTTCAAAGATCTAATGGCTGTGACTTCTAGTTCCAGAGATGTGATTGTATATGTGACGTAACCGACAAAACGCGTTGTATTTTTACGCGCTCAATTTTCTCAGAGATGGCTAATACGACTTTAAAAAACTTATGCTCGTTTGAAAGCTATTATCGGACCATTGATCAAGTTTGAAGACCAAATGGCTATGACTTTTGGTTCCGGAGATATAATGGTATAGCTGACGTAACCGTCAAAACACGTTGGGTTTTTACCGCTCCAATGTATATAAGGGTGCCAATATTTTGGGATCACCTCTAATTTCGTAGAACGCTATTGTTCAGAAGTTTAAGCGTATCGAAAAAAGTCCTCATGCAAAATTTGAGCTAAATCGGACATGGGTAAGGGGTGCTGCCCAGAGGTTAAAGCTTGAAAATTTTCGATCTTGAAAAAGCACCATAGGGGGAAGTCAGGCGCGTATACAGGGGGGGGGGGGGGGTTTAGGGGTTCAAACCCCCCCCCCCCCCCCCGAAACAAAAAATTATAACCCATGGGAAACATTGTGATATAAATTGTACATGTGTTGATTTATCACCATGTTCTAAAACCCCCCCGAAAATTTTCTCTGGCTACGCGCCTGGGGGAAGTACATGAAATTTCCGAAATCTAGGACTTTCTGGGATTGTGATATTTTTTCTAACCTCCAGAATGTCGATATTTTCAAAATTTTTTTTTCGAGATGCCACTAAATCTCGACGTTTTATGCAATTCTAAGACTCTTGGCGTCATAATTTTTTTTTCGATTTCGAAAATTACCCTCGTTGATTTTTCAAGATATATGAAAATTCCGATGATTGACATTTTCAATTATTCGTCACACTTTTGAATCCGCAAATGCAAAATAGTCTGCTCAGATTGATCCTTATTAGGAATCAACAGCGAACACGCGAACCCAGAATATATTTATCGTGATTTGTATTTGTTTCGTAGCCGACGAAATTACATCAATAGCCCAAATGTATACAATTAAATGTTTGTACATGCTTGCGATACGGATATCGATATTTAAGCTTCTCTCCACCAAGCTTGTGTTCAAGTTTTGTATGCAAGAAGTTATTTTTATAGCGTTTCTCTACCATTACTACCATTTTGCGATTTCGGTTGAAGCGATAAAATATTTCTCATTATCAATCGAGTTCATCTTATATAAATTAGAAATTTATCTTATGCACTCAAAATTTACCCTGGGGTAGTTGTCATTTTCTCAGGCGAAACGACATAACATGGAATTTCATCCGATCTTGCATGACACAAGATCAGAGCATACCAGTTAAAGCTTCAAATCGTTTTATGGTACTTTTCGTCTTGTTGTCTAGCAACAATCTACCTCTAGCATACTTCGCTTAGGACTGAAACGTTAACTATAATTTTGCTTCTATTTATAGATTTGCGTGCTTCCAACAGCTTTGCTTTTGATTCGATTGACCAATCAGAGCGATGCTTTCCCTTTGATATATAGTTTACTCCTTCAAAACCGTATACTATGGCAGGTAAATCCGGTATGCCGTCGATTTTTTGCAGACAAAATAGGACACTGCTAGCTATTCATCAACATTTCAATAATATACAATTAAAAATACATGGCTATGTACATTCAAACCAATACGTAGAAATATTTCCAATCAATTGGTGACATAATATTAATAATTGATACAAAATTGACTGAGCTGTAATTGTTCAAAACCTGACCACATTTCTACGTGTATTTTCCTTGAGTTTCTAGTTTGCACCCGTATATAGAAAGCAAAAATGTGTTCCACATTAAAAAATTCACAAAAAAACTACGGGTGGGTAATGTCGAAGACTGTACTGGATATCGTGAATACGAATAAAACTTACCCGTTTCCAAAAATCAGTTAGTTGATCGGGCGGACGGTTTCAATGGCCACACAAATAGTCACTTATAGAATTTTGATGTCGATTATTTCATTTCGGATTTGCATATTTCATTGAAAATCTATCAGGATGCTGTATGGGATTCATTCCTGCTTTTCGGAAGGACCAAATTGTGGAAGCACTGTTCGGAACATTTTTCTCGAACGATTTGTTGTACAGCAGCAGATATTTTGTTTCTCTTCCTCAGAACGCGTTCTGATTGATTCGTGCTGGCATGGGTGAAATGAAACAGGTTTTTCAATAATGTACTATTGAAATACTTCAATGCTATTGCTAATCACATTTAAGTTGAAAAATTTAGAATCAATTGGTAGTTAGATTATGTAAATCATTCTGTAGATCATTGAGCAACGAGCTTTCAAAATGCGAGAAAGGCAAACACGTGTCACGTGATTTCCTATTCGGTATTCGTTGATACCAATCATTCAAGTTTAATTTTAAATTATTTGAGATTATTCCATGCAACTGAGAATTTTATCATAAAATTGCGATCATATCTCCAATGGCATGTAGCAAAACTTATGTTGATTCGTTAGATAGAATAAATATTGACGATCAAAAAATACAGATCAATTTGTATATGTGGCAACTTTGTCTCGCATGGCATATTTCCACACGACACCCATACTAGTATTAAGATATGTTCAACATCATCACTTTTACTTTCGCATTGCCGTTCGTAATTGAATGTGTTAGTGACGGTGCAAACTATTTTAACTTCCATCTTGATGAACTTTTGGTAGGAAATATTGAAAGTTCAATTAACTCTTGACAGATCGGCTGAAAAGTTCGTATCGTTACTATGAGAGGGCGCCACTAGAATTAAATCCATATCATTTTCAGTTAGTACCAACCTTCAAAAGATACGTGTATAAATTTAACAGCTGTCTGATTATTAGTTTGTGAGATATTGCATTTTGAGTGAAGCTACTTTTGTTATTGTGAAAAAATAAATGGAAAACCCTGTTTTAATCCACCTAGTGGTGTAATGATGCCTTTCTCATGTACATATAATATTGTGGTATTCCATTCAAAATTTATCTCTTCGATTTTTGAAATAAACCAAGAGATTGTTTGTGCATTAACTAGTATAACGTACAGAATAAAACAATGCTTTGATTGCGTGAGTCATCCACATTTCCACAAACCAAAGAACCGACCACCAACTAACATGACACACAAACACTTCTAGTACGCACTCTAAATTAGGATTTAAATGTTTGTTGTATCCGAAAATATTTTAAGTGACGGTGTGCAATATTGAACACACTTTACCCTATAACTCCGGAACCGGAAGTCGTATTCGCATGAAATTCAGGAATTCCGTATGGAACCACGAGACATTTCATTTGAATCTAAGTTTGTAAAAATCGGTCAAACCATCGCTGAGAAAAGTGAGTGAGATCTATTTTGGTATATATGACTACTATTTCCGGTACTTCCGGAACCGGATACCGGGAACCAGGATAGCCGGAATCGGTTTGTTTAGTTGCCTACTGATAATGACTTTCGATTTGTGTGGTTTTGAGACCAGTTAAGAAAATTTTTTACGTTTTTTGTTTCGCCGGTTTAAGTGACGGTGTACAATATTGAACACACTTTACCCTACAATTCCGGAACCGGAAGTCGGATCCAGATGAAATTCAGAAATTCCGTATGGGACCACGAGACCTTTTATTTGAACCTAAGTTTGTGGAAATCGGTCAAACCATCGCTGAGAAAAATGAGTGAGATCTATTTTGGTATATATGACTACTATTTCCGGTACTTCCGGAACCGGATACCGGGAATCAGAATAGCCGGAATCGGTTTGTTTACTTGCCTACTGATAATGACTTTCGATTTGTGTGGTTTTGAGACCAAATTAGAAATTTTTTTACGATTTTTGTTTCGCCGGTTTAAGTGACGGTGTGCAATATTGAACACACAGATGAAATTCAGGAATTCCGTATGGGACCACGAGACCTTTCATTTGAATCTAAGTTTGTGGAAATCGGTCAAACCATCGCTGAGAAAAGTGAGTGAGATCCATTTTGGTATATATGACCACTATTTCCGGTACTTCCGGAACCGGATACCGGGAATCAGGATAGCCGGAATCGGTTTGTTTACTTGCCTACTGATAATGACTTTCGTTTTGTGTGGTTTTGAGACCAGTTTAGAAATTTTTTTTACGTATTTTGTTTCGCCGGTTTAAGTGACGGTGTACAATATTGAACACACTTTACCCTATAATTCCGGAACCGGAAGTCGGATCCGGATGAAATTCAGGAATTCCGTATGGGACCACGAGACCTTTCATTTGAATCCAAGTTTGTCAAATTCGGTTCAGCCATCTCCGAGAAAACCTAGTGAGATTATTTGACACATACACACACATACACACATTCACACACACACACACTCACACTCACACACACACAACCTTTTTGCGTACTCGACGAACTGAGTCGAATGGTATATAAGATTCGGCCCTCGAGGCCTCGGTTCAAAAGTCGGTTTTCACAGTGATTGCATAACGTTTCTATATAAGAAAGGCAAAAATATAAGTTGCATCAAAATGTATTACTGGCCCGAATAGTTTTTTCTTCATCTGTAATGTGTGTGTCTTAATTAGGTCATCTCGTGATAAAGCTTTAAATCCAAAATTGCTTGGCAGAACATCCTTCTCAAAAGCTTCTATACCAGAGCTACTATATTCCGATACTTGTTGCTCTCATTCCAATCCAAGGATTGACTATACTACCTTATTAGGACTTCCCGTTCGCTAATACGACCGTAAAAATACGACCAAAGCTGTCTCATTGACACCAGCATATCACGGAGCTTAATGATATTAGGCCATGTTAAACCAGTAAAAACCAGGAGACGTTCTTCTGAGAGCAAGCTGAGATCCATTAAAGTAGCATCACTTTTGATTTATAGGCAGTTCAAAAAATGTACAGCATCGTTCATTTCCACAGCGCTTTTATTTGAACGAATACGTAAATTCTGTAATTTATTCTCGTACAATGGACATTTTATAATGTGATTTGAGCAACAACGATTTCCGTTCGGGATAAATATATGCTTTTTAGAAAAAAAAATGTAGTTTCATTTCAAATAGAGCAGTTACTATGCGCTCTGAAGATCCGCAAATGAAACAGTATTTATGAGTAGCTATTACTCTGGCAAATGGCAAATCAACTTTCTCGAATGCAGGGTTCGTAGTATATTTCTCTTTTACATAAAATATTGGGTTAGAGCTAGAACTGTGAGCATCTACTTCTACAGAGATATCTTTATGGTATCGTTTTCTGTACGATAATTAACGGCAATTGTTACAGATTGCATCACATATGGTCAATGGAAAGTTCAGTAATTTCGACTGAGACTTGCTTTTCTATAGTAGTTGTTCGACCACGTGATCGCGAGATGTACTTTTTGCAACAGCAACACTTTCCGTGCTTGGTAGAGATTGAATCTAACATTTTTGATTGAAACATTGAAATACAGCAATACGTACATAAGAAAAGAAAAGGGATTTGGTTCTATATTATGTCATAACGTTTTAGTATGTACCATTGAAACAAAAAGAAATGAAATAGAAATTATGAATAAATCTTATACCCATAACTACACACGAACCACAGACGAGGAGAACAGATGAAAATACAAGACGAGAACAGATGAAAATAGTTTAACGAAAAAATATCGCCCAGAGGAAGAACTCGAACTTTCACCCTTCTCCTATGCTTATGTTATTATGGCACATGTGTAGAACACGCTCCAGAACGCAACAGATGAAATAGTGCTGAACTTGTGCGTGATACTGCACACCAGCCGGGTGAGATTCAATTTCTGCCCTAGGTGCAGTCTGACCGCTATTTATGAACAAATACTAAGGCATCTACCTGTGAGTGACTTCCTAAGAACCCGTATGACTTTTCATTTGAATTTAAATTTGTGAAATTCGGTTTAGTCATCTAGGAGAAAATTGAGTGACATCCTTTCTGCAGCTTTTGACCACAATATTTGGTTCTTCCGAAAACGGATTCTGTGAAGCAGTATAGCCGAGACTGGTTCATATGGCCAGCAACAACTGTGACTCACAAAATGGAATAGCATTGAGCTTAATTAAAAAAATCCTTGTTTTTTTTCGTCGCCAGTGTTGGTAATTGCCGAAAATTTGACAGAAGCTGCTATATTGCTATCTATATTGTATACAACATTTTCAACATCTATACTGTATACAACATTTTCAATCCGGTAGAAGATACTACAAGAACTCGAGTCTATCAATGCATGAATCATGAGAGAATTTTGCTACATTTCTTCGCTCCACTTCATACTCTGAGTATTTCACATCCATAAAAAAATTTACAGTCTGATAATGATCGTTGCTGTGTGGAATTTCCCAAGAGAGAATCGCAAGTTGACAATTATCGCAGAAAATCGAATCGATGATTCGACTTGATGATTCTAATACTAGGTTGCAATATTTCAAAACCCTTGTATGGAGCATTCACAGACATTTTCATAGACACAACTTATACAAAGGTTATATGCACATGGTTAGAATAAGCGGCAGTAGTAAAATGATTCTATCGCAATTATCAACTGCCCGCATAGAATCGGATCGCGAAACGAGAATAAGCGACCGTTTGTTGCATCAGAGAGGATCCCCACAGAAGCGTGCTAACCTTTGATTCTCAGAAATGTCATCGAGAGAAACTCGCTCTCGCACTGGTGTCGATTCTATGTTAAATGAGCCATGCCGGGTTTTTGTTGTTGCGATGATTTCCGTTTCTCTTTGATGGCACTGATTCAATCGTGTGAAGAGTTGCCAGTGAACGTTCTTATATATATATATATATATATATATATATATATATATATATATATATATATATATATATATATATATATATATATATATATATATATATATATATATATATATATATATATATATATATATATATATATATATATATATATATATATATATATATATATATATATATGTATATATATATATATATATATATTTAAATTTGAAACAACAACAGATAGCAAAAAATTAGTGATGCATAATTTCAAGTTTATTGACTATATCCATTAAAAACTTGATTCGATTCAATCAGTATTGTGTAGAAAGCTCCGTACTTTCCAGAAAATATCTGAGAATATGTAATGATGTCTCATGTACCAATCGACTCAATTTGACTGGCACTACATGGTGATAAGACTAAACGAATCGATTCCGTTATCCTGCTTCCTGGTTTCCGATTTCGGAATTACTGTTCATATACTATAAATTGAAACTTATTTTTCTCAGTTTGACCGATTTTTACGAACTTAGATTTTATGGTCCTATACCAAATTCCTTACTTTCATAAGGATTCCAGTTTCGGAATCATCGGGTGAAGGGTTTTTAAAAAATTGTATACCATCACTTAAAGCGACTAACAAGGATGGCTTATATCGTATCAAAGAACGTTCACTGGCAACTCTTCACACGATTGAATCAGTGCCATCAAAGAGAAACGGAAATCATCGCAACAACAAAAACCCGGCATGGCTCATTTAACATAGAATCGACACCAGTGCGAGAGCGAGTTTCTCTCGATGACATTTCTGAGAATCAAAGGTTAGCACGCTTCTGTGGGGATCCTCTCTGATGCAACAAACGGTCGCTTATTCTCGTTTCGCGATCCGATTCTATGCGGGCAGTTGATAATTGCGATAGAATCATTTTACTACTGCCGCTTATTCTAACCATGTGCATATAACCTTTGTATAAGTTGTGTCTATGAAAATGTCTGTGAATGCTCCATACAAGGGTTTTGAAATATTGCAACCTAGTATTAGAATCATCAAGTCGAATCATCGATTCGATTTTCTGCGATAATTGTCAACTTGCGATTCTCTCTTGGGAAATTCCACACAGCAACGATCATTATCAGACTGTAAATTTTTTTATGGATGTGAAATACTCAGAGTATGAAGTGGAGCGAAGAAATGTAGCAAAATTCTCTCATGATTCATGCATTGATAGACTCGAGTTCTTGTAGTATCTTCTACCGGATTGAAAATGTTGTATACAGTATAGATGTTGAAAATGTTGTATACAATATAGATAGCAATATAGCAGCTTCTGTCAAATTTTCGGCAATTACCAACACTGGCGACGAAAAAAAACAAGGATTTTTTCAATTAAGCTCAATGCTATTCCATTTTGTGAGTCACAGTTGTTGCTGGCCATATGAACCAGTCTCGGCTATACCGCTTCACAGAATCCGTTTTCGGAAGAACCAAATATTGTGGTCAAAAGCTGCAGAAAGGATGTCACTCAATTTTCTCCTAGATGACTAAACCGAATTTCACAAATTTAAATTCAAATGAAAAGTCATACGGGTTCTTAGGAAGTCACTCACAGGTAGATGCCTTAGTATTTGTTCATAAATAGCGGTCAGACTGCACCTAGGGCAGAAATTGAATCTCACCCGGCTGGTGTGCAGTATCACGCACAAGTTCAGCACTATTTCATCTGTTGCGTTCTGGAGCGTGTTCTACACATGTGCCATAATAACATAAGCATAGGAGAAGGGTGAAAGTTCGAGTTCTTCCTCTGGGCGATATTTTTTCGTTAAACTATTTTCATCTGTTCTCGTCTTGTATTTTCATCTGTTCTCCTCGTCTGTGGTTCGTGTGTAGTTATGGGTATAAGATTTATTCATAATTTCTATTTCATTTCTTTTTGTTTCAATGGTACATACTAAAACGTTATGACATAATATAGAACCAAATCCCTTTTCTTTTCTTATGTACGTATTGCTGTATTTCAATGTTTCAATCAAAAATGTTAGATTCAATCTCTACCAAGCACGGAAAGTGTTGCTGTTGCAAAACGTACATCTCGCGATCACGTGGTCGAACAACTACTATAGAAAAGCAAGTCTCAGTCGAAATTACTGAACTTTCCATTGACCATATGTGATGCAATCTGTAACAATTGCCGTTAATTATCGTACAGAAAACGATACCATAAAGATATCTCTGTAGAAGTAGATGCTCACAGTTCTAGCTCTAACCCAATATTTTATGTAAAAGAGAAATATACTACGAACCCTGCATTCGAGAAAGTTGATTTGCCATTTGCCAGAGTAATAGCTACTCATAAATACTGTTTCATTTGCGGATCTTCAGAGCGCATAGTAACTGCTCTATTTGAAATGAAACTACTTTTTTTTTTTCTAAAAAGCATATATTTATCCCGAACGGAAATCGTTGTTGCTCAAATCACATTATAAAATGTCCATTGTACGAGAATAAATTACAGAATTTACGTATTCGTTCAAATAAAAGCGCTGTGGAAATGAACGATGCTGTACATTTTTTGAACTGCCTATAAATCAAAAGTGATGCTACTTTAATGGATCTCAGCTTGCTCTCAGAAGAACGTCTCCTGGTTTTTACTGGTTTAACATGGCCTAATATCATTAAGCTCCGTGATATGCTGGTGTCAATGAGACAGCATTGGTCGTATTTTTACGGTCGTATTAGCGAACGGGAAGTCCTAATAAGGTAGTATAGTCAATCCTTGGATTGGAATGAGAGCAAATATATATATATACAAAACTCTAACTCTATCTCTATCACATATTTTCTAGAAAACTAATGATAAGTTTTGACACTGTAATGACTTCTTTCATTACATCCATCAGCAACACGTAAAAAACTGACACCCGACAGTTCTTGGCTGCGTAATCGAATTTTATATGTGTGATACTCGCGACGTTCATATATTACTACCATTCATATATAAACCACATCACAGTAAGTTCTTGCTGTGTAGCTTTCTAGGTTAAACCCGGGGTATGATCGTGTATGTAGTATGCAAAGGTTGAAACTCATTTCCTCCCTTTCGTCACTTTAATTTCTAAGCCCTGCGCTTGAGTATGTACAGTAGCTCCGAATATGATTATCAGATGGCTTGCATATAACTGCTGTTAAGAAGGCCAAAAAGGGTTTTGAGGACCCGGCGTCTTCCAGCAAGAGCATCCAGACATATAATAACGAATTTCGCTATACCAGCTTATCCGCCTTATGGTTTGTTTGTTAGAAGGGTGCGTCTTACTCATTTCAGACCCTTAGGGAGAAACACAAAGCTTCCCCCACGTGACTCAGGTTGGCAATCCACTCCATCATCCAGTCATTTACTTGTAAGATACCCTGATACACTCCCAAACCCTCTCCGTTGTCGATATAATGGAGCATAATACAATATAATATAATATAATACAATATAATATAATTCAACAGAACATGATATAATATAATATAACTACAAACTATTTCAAGTTAACTATTATTAACTACAAACTATTTCAAGAAGCTGTGTAAAGCATACAAGTGAAACCCGTTAAAAATCACCGTTGCACACGATTTTGCACGCATGAATGTCTGTAGGATATCTGCTCGCTGTGATATAACATAATATAATATAATATTATACAATATAATATGATATAATGCAATGCAGTATAACACCATACAACATAATATAACATAATAAAATATAGTATAAGACGATATTATATGAAATAATATGATATGATACAATATATAACAAATAATGCAACAAACAACAGAACCACATGTTGCAATATACTATGATAAATATTGTACATTAGGATGGGCTCAAACCTACAAGCAATTTCGCACCCTCTCATTCTGCTACTATCGCAGAAGGCGATAGCACCCAGTCGACGCCATTCTATTGACCAACTGTCATCATAGACACTCGTGAGATAGGAACTTGCGAGGACTTAGTTATCTCACCATTTGACGACCGATTTCTAAGCCCTGCGCTTGAGTTGCATAAAGTACTAGGACAAAGCACCATAAGTTTCCCTCTCACAAAAACTTGATGGGGACGCATGGTCGACTATTATTATTTTAGAAAAAAATTAAATATCGTGGTTGTAATTTTTAGAAAATATTTATCCAAATTTTTTTATTTATCACTAAAAAACCCAGAGTGGTGCAGAAATTTAAAAGAGGGAAAAAATATGTTTCAAAATTTTTATGTATTTTTCAATAGAAGAAATACAACTACAAATTTTGAAAAAAAATTGTAAACTTTCCTCATAATGCCTCAAATATATTTGATTTTTTTTAATTTTTCGGAGAAGCGGTTTCTTCAAAAATCAATTATAATTAAAATCAATAGAACCACCCTAGCTCCTTCCATATGGCAGTTAAAGGGTTGAAATTTTGAGAAATTTGTTACCAGTCTATGACCTTTCGAATGTTGGATACTAATATAAATTCCCTTTGAGGGCAGATTCCACATGCTTGTCCTGATATAGCTTTTAATTTAAATACCTATGATAGTTACAGTGTCTGTCGGAAACATCGGTTAAAGGCGTACCAAAAATTATGTACATGAGCAATCCTCAGTAACATAATTTTTATCTTAGGGTCTCTCCCAAAACGAAATCCTGGATACGGGCCTGGATGGTGTTTCAGAAAATAGGCTGTCCCTTGTACAGTATGTGCAGCAGCTTCGGAATAACTTCTGGAAGCGCTGGTCAAGCGAATACCTGATGGAACTACAAACCAGGTCAGCTCGATAAGTGGAAAATTTTCAATTTCATGTGTATTTTTCACAAGCGATGGTGAAACGGGTTGCAATTTTTTGTAAACCTAACTGGTAAATTAATCTAGTTCAAAGATCTTGTTAGTCCCCAGCTTCGGTTTCTGATTCTGATAAAAAATAGTAAAGAAATGCTCCGAAAATGAACTCGCTTCAATTTCTCAGCAATGGTTAAACCGATTTTCATAAATCTTGATTCAAATTAATGCTCTCATTGTCTCAAAAGATACTGCACAAATTCATCCAGATCCGATTTTCGGTTACAAATTAAATAGCGATAAGTTTCAAAACTTTCAGATTGATACTTAAAATTTAAAATGACAATGCAAAACCGGAACGCATCGGTATGTGCTGGTACGGAAAAGGAAAAAAGGACCGTCTATCATACAGTGCGATTTGTTCAATTTCATATAGCGTGCAGAATTGCACATTCAAATCTGTATTTTGTATGATGAAAATCTGTAAATCTAAACCGGGAGATCAATATTCTGTATTGAAAATCTGTGTATAAAAATGATAAGAAATTAAAGCGGAGGCTACGTATAGATAGCCGAAACCTGTGCACTGAACCACCAACCCGGGACCAAAAAGGGTATGTGCCGAAATCTGTTTCGTCCGAGACGTCAGATTGGACATTACACTTCGGTGCAATAGCAAAAGTGTTTCGCAAATAGAATTGACTTTTCGTCTGTCTAGAAGTTTATGTTGAGCCGCCATGTGGCGCTAGCAGCTTAACATAACATGACTAAAGAAGAGCTCTAGAACTCATACTTTCAACGTTAGAACAGGAAATGACAAAAATGAAAATAAATAAAGTCGCAATGTCGACAGAAGAAGAAATATTTAAAAGGGTACCCATGAATATATTCAAAACACTAGTACAACAAACGAATAAAAACATACAAATAATAATGTATCATCCACCCAAGTTCATCAGTGAACCTGGCAAGATACAGAATCTTTTAAAAAATTATCATGAAACCCCTACGGGAGGACACGTAGGACAGCATCGCCTGTACCTCAAAATAAGAGAATATTACAATTTTAAAGATATGAAAGGAACTATTTCACGATTCATAAAGGCCTGTGAGTCGTGCAAAAGAAATAAAATTCTTAAACACACTAAAGAAAAACAAATATTAACTAACACACCATCAAACCCATTCGAAATAATATCAATAGATACAATAGGTCCATTACCTAAATCCAACAATAACAACCGCTACGCAATAACCATACAATGTGAACTAACAAAATACATTGCAATAATACCCATCCAAAACAAAGAAGCAAACACAATAGCTAAAAACTTAGTAGAAAAATTCATACTAATATACGGAAAATTTTTGGAATTAAAATCCGATCAAGGAACCGAGTATAAAAAAGGTGGGTGGGTAATGTCAGAGACATAACTGGATGTCGTGAATACGAAAAAACTGATACGCTCCCATCACTTTTCCGAATATCAGTTAGTTGATTGATTGTATGAATTGTGCAAGATTTCCTCTTTTTCACTAATAGAGTTTGAAGCGATGTACCTACATTAAAATACAGATTAGTTACATTAAACAGCTACTATTCTACAACTATATATTCCAAACTTGAAACAATTCTTTTATAATTTGCTAATATAGCAGGCTAGGTACGACAAATTTGTAGTTTATTTTTATTGATGCTACAAAGTTCGAAGATATCTGATTCTTCTCGAAATTTCAGTACGAGACAATTGCAATGGGCTGGTCTGAAATGTATCGACGATCTTCGGTATGCAAGAGTCATTCTAATAATAATAATGATAGTAATAATAATAATAATAATAATAATAATAATAAGAAAAATAATAATAATAATAGTAATAATAATAATAATAATAATAATAATAATAATAATAATAATAATATTATTAATAATAAAACAGATTAACCTGTTTATATGGCAACCCTGTTTCGCATGGCATATTTTTACACGGTCCCATACTAGTATAAAAATGTGTTCAACATTCGCTTTCGCATTGCCGTTCGTAATTGAATGTGTTAGTGACGGTACAAATCTGCTTTTCTACCTGTTTCGGTGCCATCGTTCTGACGGTGTCTCGTACATACAGAGTAGCTGCTTTAACTCAAATGACGCTATTTCTCACATCACATTTCAATTTATACTGGTAGCGGTGTACGGACCTCCCCTTCGCAGAACGGGAAACAGTGAGACGATATAAAAGAGAGAGTTAGTAGAGCGGCAGTCAGTAATACTGAATTGGCTGCCTAACGGTTAACAACTTCTTGTCGAATTTTCACGCGGAAACACGCACACAGGAGGAACAATTAAGGGCAAGGCAAAGTCCCGCTCGAACCGTGCTGGTCTGCAGTTCCCAGTTGGCAAAATCCATCGTCTGCTCCGGAAGGGAAACTACGCAGAGCGTGTCGGTGCCGGTGCACCGGTCTATCTGGCGGCAGTGATGGAGTACTTGGCTGCCGAAGTGTTGGAATTGGCCGGTAATGCTGCCCGTGACAACAAGAAAACGAAAATCATCCCTCGCCATCTGCAGCTGGCCATCCGTAACGACGAGCAGATGAAAACCCCGTCCTTTTCAGGACGACCACATAACTGTGATAAAGAAATATTTAGATTGCTTCAAGTTTAGCCAGTTCTGATACGCCTGGAAAGTAGAATGCGCAAATTAAGTGGAAACATTAATTGTCATACCGAACAGTGGCACAAACGGATCTAGAGTTCAACTAACAGCAAATGCACTCATAGGCTAGCACTCGTATCATGTCGAACAACCTCTTGAGTTTGTTATTTTTACAAATAGGACAACGACACGCTACACATTCAAACCAACCGATTGAGTTAGTCGGGCACAGAAGCCATAGTCAGAGTGAAACCCACCCATAAATTTTCCCATATGCTTTCCCTCCCACATACACGCAGATTCGTGTGTGAAATGTCATTGCTCTGTGTTTTCAACAATTCATCCATGCCAGCGTACCTAGGGTTTACGGGTTTAACCTCTACATTCTGCATTTCCAACACTCCGGCCGGTTCACTGGTATGGTTTGAAACACAAACACCTCCCTTTTCGCTACTGGCACAAGGAAAAGTGCTTTTTCTGTGTTCACCTCACTGAAAGGGTCGGATTAGGTTGAATTCGTGCAAGAACACTCATTTCAATAGCAATGCTACAATTAAATCGACGATGAGTACTCGACAATGATTGTTCCGGAAACTATTTAATAATAATAATAATAAAACAGATTAACCTGTTTATATGGCAACCCTGTTTCGCATGGCATATTTTTACATGGCCCCATACTAGTATAAAAATGTGTTCAACATTCGCTTTCGCATTGCCGTTCGTAATTGAATGTGTTAGTGACGGTACAAATCTGCTTTTCTACCTGTTTCGGTGCCATCGTTCTGACGGTGTCTCGTACATACAGAGTAGCTGCTTTAACTCAAATGACGCTATTTCTCACATCACATTTCAATTTATACTGGTAGCGGTGTACGGACCTCCCCTTCGCAGAACGGGAAACAGTGAGACGATATAAAAGAGAGAGTTAGTAGAGCGGCAGTCAGTAATACTGAATTGGCTGCCTAAAGGTTAACAACTTCTTGTGGAATTTTCACGCGGAAACACGCACACAGGAGGAACAATTAAGGGCAAGGCAAAGTCCCGCTCGAACCGTGCTGGTCTGCAGTTCCCAGTTGGCAAAATCCATCGTCTGCTCCGGAAGGGAAACTACGCAGAGCGGTGCCGGTGCACCGGTCTATCTGGCGGCAGTGATGTAGTACTTGGCTGCCGAAGTGTTGGAATTGGCCGGTAATGCTGCCCGCGACAACAAGAAAACGAAAATCATCCCTCGCCATCTGCAGCTGTCCATCCGTAACGACGAGGAGTTGAAAACCCCGTCCTTTTCAGGACGACCACATAACTGTGATAAAGAAATATTTAGGATTGCTTGAAATTTAGCCAGTTCTGATACGCCTGGAAAGTAGAATGCGCAAATCAAGTGAAAACATTTGTTCTAATAATTTGTATAAAGTATACTAGTATAAAGATGTTTCTAAATCAAAATTTTCTGTTTCGTATTGCGAGACAGCGTTACTGTCCTGCCGTAATTGAATGTGTTAGATATCATGATCAAAAAGCGCCCCATACTAAAGAATGCAACTCTTTCGCACGGCATATTTGTGTACTAGTATAAAGATGTATTCAACATCATCACTTCCACTTTCGCATTGCCGTTCGTAATTGAATGTGTTAGTGACGGTGCAAATTAATTTAACTTCTCGTGTGTGCCTTGTTTCGGCAACAGTTGCTCGGAAAATGGTAGGAAAGCGATAAAATTCAACTAATTCTTTATGATTATTTTTAGCACTTAAAAGTGCTATTTGAATTTGCTGGAATTTTCGGCTGCCTTTCATCCGGTTCTCGCTGTCATCGTGCTGACACTCGTGCTTTAACTTAACTGCCGCTATTTTTCACATCACCTTTGTTAGAATTCCTTTCCTGTACGCAGAACGGGAAACAGTGAGACGACAGGTCCACGATGTTGCTCTCGTGTGTCTTGTTTCGGGAACAGATGCTCAGCAAATGGTAGGAAAAATGAAGCACTCAACTTTTATATGGATGCTCTTGTATAGATGCAGACATCTCGCGTTCTGATTGGCTGGTGCTGTCATGGGTTAAATCAAACAGGTTTTTCAATAGTGTACTATTGAAAAACTTCAATGTTGTTGCAATACACGTTCAAGTTGAAAAATTTCGATTCTATTGGTAGTTAGATTATATAAATCCTTCTACAGATCACTGAGCTATGAGCTTCCAAAATACGAGAAAGGCAAACGCGCCATATGAATTATCCTCTGACACTCGTTTGTACCAAACATTTAAGAAAAGTTTAATTTTGAACTATTTAAGATTATGTCACACAACTGAAAATTTTATCATTAAATTGTGATCATATTTCCGATGGCATGTTGCAAGAATTATGTTGATTCATTAGATACAACAGAAGATATTCACGATCAAAAACTTATCACTCTCTCAGAGGGTAAATTTTGAAAAGGCGCCCCATAGTAAAGTAAGTCGTATTCACGACAAAATGAAGTACTTGAGAAAGTATGCAAATACTTACAAATCAAACAAAATTTTGCAACTGCCTATCATCCGCAGACTATTGGGTCATTGGAGAGAAATCACAGATGCCTAAACGAGTATCTGCGATCCTTCGTCAATGAACACCAATCAGACTGGGATGACTGGTTACCATATTACGCATTTACTTACAACACTACACCACATTCGGAACATCAATTTACACCATACGAATTAGTCTTTGGAATTAAAGCAAAATTACCACAAGAAAATTACCCAAAGATAATGAACCCCGTGTACAATTTTGATCTATACAACAACGAACTCAAATACAAATTGGAAAAATCTAACATAATAGCAAAACAAAGATTAAATGAAAGTAAAAATTCCAGATGCAAAAACTCAAATATCCATATAAACCCACTAGAAGTACAAATAGGCGAAATAGTGTATTTACAAAACGAAAATAGGAAGAAACTTTATTCATTTTATATTGGACCGTACACCATAATTAAAATACTAGATGTAAATTGCGAAATCGAAAACAACATAACAAAGCAACGAATGATAGTACACAAAAATAGACTTGTAAAAGGTTAAAAAATCCAAATTTTTATATACATTTGAAGGACACACATTCAAACCCCAATTAAACCACACATACAGTAGATTATATACAGCAGAAACACAACACACTTCAATGTTCACTATTCATTAATAATGTTAGGGAGCCAGTTCGATTACAATTGAATGCTTACACTACGTTACATCATTCAACCAAAGGAGGGTGATGTAGCATGATAATATTGATCCTTCAAGTACCATGCATCCAAATTAGTAATAGGTCGTAAAAACACTTGACGATCGTTACACTTCCCAAGAACCAACCATTTGGTTCACATTAAGTTCCCATGCTAGCCATCCGTGTTGCAACATATGCTGCACACGGCGAGCTAAGCAAAGTTCCCATGCTAGCCGTTCGTGTTGCAACATATGCTGCACACGGCGAGCTAAGCAAACTTCTCACACTATCCGCCGATGCGACATTTCTTTCCCTTGCGTAATGCGCTATAGGTTCAATCGCCTTCTTTTACATTGATGCACCAATCGATACTCTCTCGTTTTCCTCTCTCCCGCTAACACTTTATTTAATGAAAGAATTGTAACTGGCTCCTCCCACCTTTATGTACGTAGAACAGGCAGTAGGTTAGTTTAAGCTTAGAATTCCTCAATAAAGACATACTTGGTAAAACAATCGAGAAGGAAGGTTTACTACCTTCCGAGGTTCTTAATTAAGGAACAAAAAAGAAACGAGTCTGGTTCAAAATGTGAAGTTTTACAGAGTGGAAGTAAGGACAACGACAGGAGCAATTCGAAGCCCAATTCGTTCAATTTCAGCATGGTTTTCATCGACTTGTTACACGGTGCATTGTCTTCATGAAACAAAACTTTTTTCTTCTTCAAATGAGGCCGTTTTTTTTAATTTCGTCTTTCAAACGCTCTAATAACGCTATATAATAGTCACTGTTGATGGTTTTTCCCTTTTCAAGGTAGTCGATGAAAATTATACCATGCAAATCCCAAAACACAGACGCCATAACCTTTCCGGCCGACTGTAGAGTCTTTCCACGCTTTCGGTTCGGTTCATCGCGTGCAGTCCACTCAGCTGACTGTCGATTGGACTCCGGAGTGAAGTGATGGAGCCATGTTTCGTCCATTGTTATATATCGACGAAAAAAATTGGTTTTATTTCGATATAACAGCTCCAAACACTGCTCAGAATCATCAATTCGTTGTTGTTTTTGATCGATTGTGAGCTCACGCGGCACCCATTTTGCACAAAGCTTTCTCATATCCAAATATTCGTGAATAATATGTCCAAAACGTTCCTTTATATCTTTAGGGTGGCAGCTATCTCGATCAACTCATTGAAAATCATTTTGTGGATTTTTTTCACGTTTTCATCGGTAACAGCCTCTTTTGGACGTCCACTGCGTTCATCGTCTTCGGTGCTCATATGACCAGTACGAAATTTTGCAAACCACTTACGAATTGTTGCTTCGCCCGGTGCAGAGTCTGGATAACACTCATCAAGCCATTTTTTGGTATCGGCGGCACGTTTTTTCATCAAAAAGTAGTGTTTTATCAACACACGAAATTCCTTTTTGCCTTTCTCATATAGAAAGGTTATGCATTCACTGTGAAAACCGACTTTTGAACCGAGGCCCGGAGGGCCGAGTGTCATATACCATTCGACTCAGTTAGTCGAGTACGCAAAATGTCTGTGTGTGTATGTGTGTGTGTGTGTGTATGTGCGTATGTGTGTATGTTACGTTTTTTGCACTAACTTTTCTCGGAGATGGCTGAACCGATTTTCACAAACTTAGATTCAAATGAAAGGTCTTCTGGTCCCATACAAAATTCCTGAATATTATTTAGATCCGACTTCCGGTTCCGGAATTATGGGGTAAAATGTGCAAAATATTGTGAAAATAAATGCACTAACTTTTCTCAGAGATGGCTGAACCGATTTTCACAAACTTAGATTCAAATGAAAGGTCTTCAGGTCCCATAGAAAATTCCTGAATATTATTCGGATCCTACTTCCGGTTCGGTAGTTATGGGGTAAAATGTGCATAATAAATGAAAATATGTGTTCTAACTTTTATCATAGATAGCGTGACCGATTTTCACAAACTTAAAATCAAATTAACGGTCTTGTGGTCTTATACAAAATTCCTGAAAGTTATTTCGATACGACTTCTGGTTGCGGAATTATGGGGTAAAATGTGCAACATAATTTTAAAAAGCAATGCACCAACATTTTTCAGAGATCGCTTAACCGATTTTCACAAACTTGAATATAAATGGGAACTCTTGAGTCTCATACTACATTCCTGAATTTCATTTGCATCTGACTTTCGGTTCCGGAGTTATGGGGTAAATTGTGCAAAAAAATGTGAAAATAAATGCACCATTATTTTTCGGAGATGGCTGGATCGATTTTCACAAACTTAGATTCAAATTAAAGGTCTTGTGGTCCCATACAAAATTCCTGAATATTATTTAGATCCGACTCCTAGTTCCGGAATTATGGGGTAAAATGTGCAACAAAATTCAAAAAGCAATGCACCAACAATTTTCGGAGATGGCTGAACCGATTTTCTCAAATTTAGATCCAAATGAAAGCTCTTCAGGTGTCATACTAGATTCCTGAATATTATTTAGATCCGACTTCTAGATCCGGAATTATGGTGTAAAATGTTCAAAGAATTGGGAAAATAAATGCACCAACATTTTTAGGAGATGGCTCGACCAATTTCCTGGACCCTAGATCCAAATGAAAGCTCTATAAGTCTCATAATAAATTACTGAATTTCATTTCGATCGGACTTCCAGTTCAAGAGTTCTAGGGTAAAATGTGCATAAAAATGAAAATATGTGTTCCATTTTTTCTCATAAATGGCGCGACCGATTTCCACAAACTTAGATTCAAATTAAAGGTCTTGTGGACCTATATAAAATTCCAGAATATTATTTTGATCCGACTTCTAGTTCCGGAATTATGAGGTAAAATGTGTAACCAAATTTAAAAAGCAATGCACCAGCATTTTTTGAAGATGGCTGAACCGATTTTCTCAAATTTAGATCCGAATGAAAGCTATTCAGGTGTCATACTAGATTCCTGAATATTATTTAGATCCGACTGGTTCCGGAGTTATGGGGTAAAAAGTGCAAAAAAATTGTGAATATAAATTCACCAACATTTTTCGGAGATGGCTAGACTGATTTTCTCAAACTTAAATCCAAATGAAAGCCCTTTAGGTCTCAAACTAAACTCCTGAAATTTATTTTGATCGGACTTCCGGTTCCAGGGTTGTGGGGTAAAATGTGCAAAATTATGAAAATATGTGTTCTATTTTTTTCTCATAGATGTCGTAACTGATTTCCACAAACTTAGATTCAAATTAAAGGTCTTGTGGTCCAATACAAAATTCCTGAACAATATTTTGATCCGATTCCTTTTTACGGAATTATGGGGTAAAATGTGCAAAAAATTGTGAAAATAGGTGCACCAACATTTTTAAGAGACGGCTAGACCGATTTTCTCAAAGTTAAAAATAAATGAAAGCTATTTTGGTCTCATACTACATTCCTGAATTTCATTTGGATCGGAATTCTAGTTCCGGAGTTATGGGGTAAAATGTGCAAAAAAATGAAAATATGTGTTTTATTTTTTCTCATAGATGGCGTGACAGATTTCCACAAACTTAAATTCAAATTTAAGGTCGCGTGAACTCATATAAAATCCCTGAATATTATTTTAAACCGATTTCTGGTTACGGAATTATGGGGTAAATGTGCAAAAAAAATTTGAAAAGCTATGCAACAACATTTTTTGGAGATGGCTACACCGATTTTCTCAAACTTAAATCCAAATGAAAGTTCTTTAGGTCTCATGCTAAACTCCTAAAATTCATTTCGATCGGACTTCCGGTTCCGGAGTTAAGGGGTAAAATGTACAAAAAAATGAAAAAATTTGTTCTAATTTTTCGGCGTGACCGATTTTCACAAACTTAGATTCAAGTTAAAGGTCTTGTGGACCCATATAAAATCCCTGTATATTATTTAGATCGGACTTCTAGTTCCGGAATTATGGGGTAAAATGTGCAAAAAATTGTGAAAATAGGTGCACCAACATTTTTCGGAGACAGCTACACCGATTTTTTCAAAGTTAAAAATAAATGAAAGCTATTTTGGTCTCATAATACATTCCGGAATTTCATTTGGATCTGAGTTCCGGTTCCGGAGTTATGAGATAAAATATGCAAAAACATGAAAATATGTGTTCTAATTTTTCTCATAGATTACGTGGCTGATCTCCACAAACTTAAACTCAAATCTCCACAAACTTAGACTCAAATCGAAGGTCTTGTGGGCCAATATAAAATTCCTGAATATTGTTTAGATCCGACTTCTAGATCCGGAATTATGTGGTAAAATGTGCAAAAAATTTTGAAAATAATTGCACTAAAATTTTTCGGAGATGGCGTAACCGATTTTCTCAAACTTAGATCCAAATGAAAACTCTTTAGGTCTCATACTAAATTCCTGAATTTCATTTGGAAAGGACTTCCGGTTCCGGAGTTTTCTGGTAAAATGTGCAAAAATATGAAAATATGTGTTCAAACTTTTCTCATAGATAGCGTGACCGATTTTCACAAACTAAGATTCAAATTAAAGGTTTTGTGGTCTCATAAAAATTCCTGAATATTATTTAGATCCGACATCTGGTTACAGAATTATGGGGTAAAATGCGCAAAAAAAATTTGAAAAGCAATGCACCATCATTTTTTGGAGATGGCTGCACCGATTTTCTCAAACTTAGATCCAAATAAAAGCTATTTAGGTCTCAATCTAGATTCCTGAATGTTATTTGGATCCGACTTCTAGATCCGGAATTATGTGGTAAAATGTGAAAAAAATTTTGAAAATAATTGCACCAAAATTTTTCGGAGATGGCGTAACCGATTTTCACAAACTTAGATTCAAATGAAAGCTCTTTAGGTCTCATACTAAATTCCTGAATTCCATTTGGATCGGACTTCCGCTTCCGGAGTCATAGGGTTAAATGTGCAAAAATTTGAAAATATGTTATCTAACTTTTCTCATATATGGCGTGACCGATTTCCACAAAATTCGATTCAAATTAAATTTCTTGTGGTCCCATATAAAATTCCTGAATATTATTTGGATCCGACGTCTAGTTCCGGATTTATGGGGTAAAATGTGCAAAAATTGTGAAAATTTTTGTAACATTTTCCGGAGATGGCATAACCGATTTACTTATACTTGTGTCGAAATGAAAGCAGTTTAATTCTCAAACTAAATTCCTGAATTTCATTTGGATCGGGCTTCCGGTTCCGGAGTTATGTGGTAAAATGTGCAAAAAAATGAATGTATGTGTTCTAACTTTTCATATAGATGGTGTGACCGATTTTCACAAACTTAGATTCAAATTAAAGATCTTATGGTCCGATATGAAATTCCTGAATATTATTTAGATCCGACTTCTAGTTCCGGAATTATGGGGTAAAATGTACAAAAAAAAATTTAAAAGTAATGCACCAACATTTTTTGGAGATGGCTGAACCGATTGTCCCAAACTTAGATCCAAATAAAATCTATTTAGGTCTCAAACTAGATTCCTGAATGTTATTCGGATCCGACTTCTAGATCCGGAGTTATGGGGTAAAAAGTGCAAAAAATTATGAAAATAAGTGCACCAACATTGTTCGGAGATGGCGTGACCGATTTTCACAAACTTAGATCCTAATGAAAGCTCTTTAGGTCTCATACTAAATTCCTGAATTCCATTTGGATCGGACTTCCGCCTCCGGAGTCATGGGATTAAATGTGCAAAAATTTAAAACATGTTTTCTAACTTTTCTCATAGATGGCGTGATCGATTTCCACAAAATTAGATTCAAATAAAATTTCTTGTGGTCCCATGTAAAATTCTTGAATATTATTTGGATCCGACTTCTAGTTCCGGAATTATGGGTTAAAATGTGCAAAAAAATTGTGAAAATTTTTCACCAACATTTTCCGGAGATGGCATAACCGATCTACTCATACTTGTGTCGAAATTAAGGGAGTTTAATTCTCAAACTATATTCCTGAATTTCATTTGGATCGGACTTCCGGTTCCAGAGTTTTAAGGTAAAATGTGCAAAAAAGGCGGGTGGGTAATGTCACAGACATAACTGGAGGACGTGAATACGAATAAAACTGACATGTTTCTTTCTCACTTCCGGATAGAGATAAGCATTCGTATTAGATTGTGTATATTTTTCAACATTCATTGCTTCGCTTCCAGAATTTTTTCGATGCATCTATACTACAGTTCGACTAATTGACGGTAAACATATTCGACCATACAATTGAAGAACACGGAACAAATACAGTTTTGAAGATTTAAATACTAGTAGAAATACTCAACATCCTTTGGAAATATTTGAGTGGTTCTAAAAAACCGCTTGCGTAATTTGTCCAATGTTTATAATTGTTAAAATTTAAGAACTAATATATAAATCTGGGGCACGGTCCGAATTCAGCTGCAAATATTCGGTATCTAGATCAAAAACCCAGGTCATAAATTTAGTTCTAGAAGTAAGGAACTGAAGTTATTTTTAGAATTTTCCAAATTGCGTTATAGAACTAAACTCTGAACTTGAATTCCAAGTCTTAATATAGGAACTAAATTCAGTTCCAGGATCTAATTCCAGAAATCATGTCCACAATTTTGTTTCAACATGTAGGTTCTGAATTCTGGAAATGAATGCTGAGACTGAATTGATGAATTAAATTCTGAAATTTAATTCAGGAATTAAAGTTTTGAATTCAGTTTTGAAATGAAGGTTCGGTGTTCCAACCCAACATTTAGTGTCAGAATCCAGATCTAAAATTTATGTCCTGAATTTTGTTCATGAATTCTGAAAAATCCTAAATCATATCTCTGGATTCGAATCCCTGAATAAGGAACTGAACTTGAAACCATTTTCAAAATCCTGAAATAGGTTTCAGTTCTAGAGTCATAGTTTTATTTTTATTTTTTAAGTCTGTGATCTGGAACGAAATTTTGAAATAGAAGTATGAAACTAAATTCGGAACTTAGAACTACAAGGATCAGCCCCAAGGGGTTGTTCGAGCCATTAATGTGGAACAAGGCAACCAAAATTTCGACCTTTTCAATTAATCGTCACACTTTTGAATCCACAAATGCACGAGAGTCTGCGAAGCCAGAATATAGACTCTATTGTTGTGATTTGATTTTGTTTTGTAGACGACGAAATTACATCAATAGCCCAAGTGTATGCAATTATATGTTGGTACATGATTGCAATACGAAGATCGATATTTAAGCTTCTCTTCGCCAAGCTTATATTCAAGTTTTGTATGCAAGCAGTTATTTTTATAGCGATTCTCAACCTTTCTGCGATTTCGATTGAAGTGATAAACTTTTTCTCATTATCAACCGAGTTCATCTTATATAAATTAGAAATTAATCTTATGCACTCAAAAGCGATGCTTTCCCTTTGATATATCGCTTACTTCTTCAAAACCGTCGACTATGGCAGGGAAATCCGGTATGCCGGAGGTTTTTTGCAGACAAAATAGAACACTGCTAGCTATTAATCATTATTTCAATGATATACAATTAAAAATACATGGCTATGAACATTCAAATCAATACGTAGAAATATTTCCAATCAAATGGAGACATAATATTAATAATTAATACAAAATTGACTGAGCTGTAATTGTTCAAAACCTGACCACATTTTTCTTGAGTTTCTAATATATATATATATATATATATATATATATATATATATATATATATATATATATATATATATATATATATATATATATATATATATATATATATATATATATATATATATATATATATATATATATATATATATATATAAGGTCTCTTTTTACACGGGGGTTACGTACCGTGTTAATTGCAGAAACCGTGCAAAAAAAACCGCGTGGAAAATTTGACGTAATAATTCCAAAAACCGTAGATTTGAGTATTTGTTTGTTTTGTTTTTGATAAAATGTAACTGTATTTTCACAATAAAAACAGAAATCTAAAAACCAGCCTGAGGTTCAAAACAAATTGGCTCAAATGGCACGTTTTCCTTGATATAGACACATTGGATGACAAATTAAAATAAGAAACACTCAAGAAACACGTTGTACGATAATCAAAATAATCTAAATGGCTCATGCCTTATGTTTAATGAATTCGGTTTTCAAAAGAACGATAATACGTACAATTTAGAATGTTCGACTAAAGAAGAAATAATAATACCACCCATAAACACTTTGACTGCAAATAAAGCTTGAGAATAAGTTCTTTTCAATTCCGAAGTTGCGATGTGTAGTAAACACTAAAGATCTTAGTAGTAATTTTTTAATTAAACTGAGTGGGAAGACATGAATTGAATGAAGATCTATGCACGCAGCGACAGAATTAAAGGGGAAGAATTCATAGAGATGAATATGAATCAAATTAGAAAAGGTATTACTATGTGTCATGCTGAAGCAACTCATTTCATCGGCGTAAATCATTATACTACTAGAGTTATATTTTTCAAATGGGTATAAAATACTGTAGTGCTCGATATGATGAAGAGTTGAAGAGATTAGTAAATCCGACTATTTCTTCAACGCTACGAAATTCTCGATCATATCAATGACGATGCTGACATCATACACCACAACTGAGCGGAAGAGATGTTGTCGTGTAATTTACAACAGGGACTGAAGAACTGAAGACTAATTAATCATTTTATGGAACGACAGTCAATGATCTCGTGAATTATTGAATGAATGATTTTAGTTAACTTTTAAACTTTAAATTAGCCCTAATAATCGTTTTCTTACAGACATCCTCTTCCCTTTTTAATTTTTTTTCTCAAAAAACAAATGACAGTGCTTTTTAAACTCTCATCAGAAACCATGTTAATTGCGAAAACCGCGTAAATAAAAACCGTGTTAATTCCGAAATCCGTGTAAAAAAAGCCGTGTATAAAAAAACCGTGCGAAAAAAATACCGTGTAAAAAGAGACCTTAGTGTATATATATATATATATATATATATATATATATATATATATATATATATATATATATATATATATATATATATATATATATATATATATATATATATATATATATATATATATATATATATATATATATATATATATATATATATATATATATATATATATATATATATATATATATATATATATATATATATATATATATATATATATATATATATATATATATATATATATATATATAACAAAAATGTGTTCCACATAAAAATTAACTTCAGAATTCAGGTGGACCAGAATCTAGGTTCTGAGATTAGTTCTTGAATTTAACTAAAAATTCAGTTCTCTACTACTGCTGGTTTACTGCTAGCCACTACGTCTGAATGCGAAGAAGAGCACCACCTGAGCATTTGAAGTTTTTACCACCTCATTATTACTGATGGTGGTGAAGAACATTAGCACCATATCCAGTTCCGTCTAAATGAATAATTCTCGGTCCAGATTTGACTATTACACTCGGCCAGTAGAACATCGCAACTGATATGTGCCTGACTACCTCAAAACCGTCGTCCTGGTGCGAAAAAGGCAAGCAAACGAGATGAGTTTTCTTCGTTGTTTCCAAAAGTTTGAGAAAAAATAGATTTTGAGTTATTTATGTTGTTATTTATCTACTGTTTATTTAATAGCGATTAAATAAATTTAATCACAAATTGCTGATTATATTGATGATAGCATGGAGAAAAAATTATGTTGTTGCGTTAAGTACAACAAGAGTTATTCACGATCAAAAACTTATCACTCTCCCAGAGGGAAAATTTTGAAAAGGCGCCCCATAGTAAAGTAAGTCGTATTCACGACAAAAAATGAATATATGTGTTCTAACTTTTCACATAGATGGTGTGACCGATTTTCAAAAACTTAGATTCAAATGAAAGCTCTTTAGGTCTCATACTAAATTGCTGAATTTCATTTGGATCGGACTTCTGGTTCCGGAGGTATGGGGTAAAATGTGCCAATAAATGAAAATATTTGTTCTAATTTTTCTCATAGACAGCGCTACCGATTTGCACAAACTTAGATTCAAATAAAATGTCTTGAGATTCCATACAAAATTATTGAACATGATTTTTTACCCGGCTTCTGATTCCGTAATTATGTGGTAAAATGTGCAAAAGCTTGTGAAAATAAGTGCACCAACTTTTTTCGGAGATGGTTGAACCGATTTTCACAAACCTGATCAAAATGAAAGCTCTTTAGGTCTCATATTAAATACCTGAATTTCGTTTGGATCGGGAATCCGGTTCCGGAGTTATGGGGTAAAATGTGAAAAAAAAATGAAAATATGTGTTCTAACTTTTCTCATAGATTGTGTGATCGATTTTCACAAACTAAGATTCAAATGAAAGGTTTTGTGATCCCATACAAAACTCCTGAACATGATTTGGATCCGACATCACGTTCCGGAATTATGGGGTAAAATGTGCAAAAATTGTGAAAATAAGCTCACCAACTTTTTTCGGAGATGGCTCGACCGACTTTCTTGAACTTAGAATCCAAATGAAAGCTATTTAGGCCTCATACTAAATTCCTGAATTTCCATTGGATCGTACTGCCAATATCGGAGTTATGGGGTATAATGTCCAACAAAATTAAAATATATGTTCTAACTACTCTCATAGATGGCGTGACCGATTTTCACAAACCTCGAATCAAATTAAAAGTCTTGTGGTCCCATACAAAATTCCTGAATGTTATTTCGTTTCGACTTCTGGATGCGAAATTATGGGGTAAAATGTGCAAAAATATTTGAAAAGCAATGCACCAAAGTTTTTCGGAGATGGTAAGATAAATTTTCTTAAACTTCGATAAACATGAAAACTTTTTAGGTCTCATACTAAATTCCTGAATTTGATTTGGATCGGACTTTCGGTTCCGGAGTTATGGGGTAAAATTGCAAAAAAATGAAAATATGTGTTTTATTTCATAAATGACGTGACCGATTTTCACAAACTCAGATTCAAATCTAGACTTCTAGTTCCGGAATTATGGGGTAAAATGTGCAGAATATTGTGACAATAAATGCACCAACTTTTTTTAGAGATGCCGTAACCGATTTTCACAATTTTAGATCCAAATGAAAGCTCTTTAGGTCTCACAATGAAATCCTGAATTTTATTTGGATCGGACTTCCGGTTCCGGGGTTATGGGGTAAAATGTGCAAAAAATATGTGTTTATTTCATAGATGACGTGACCGATTTACACAAACTTAAAATCAAATTGAAGGTCTTGTGGTCCCATACAAAATTCCTGAATGTTATTTTGATCCGACTTCTGGTTGCGGATTAATGGGGTAAAATGTGCAAAAAAATGTGATTCCATGCAAAATTCCTGAAAATGATTTGGATCCGGCATCTGAATACGTAATTTTGTGGTGCAAAAATTTGTGAAAATAAACTTTTTTCGGCAATGGCGTAACCGATTTTCAAAAGCTTAGATTCAAATGAAAGGTCATGCGGTCCCGTACAAAATTCCTGAATATTTTTTGGATCCGACTTCTGGTTGCAGATTTATGGAGTAAATTGTAATTTCACACCAAATTCCTGAACATGATTTGGATCTGGCTTCTAATTCCGTAATTATATGGTAAAATGTGCAAAAAATTGTAAAAATAAGAGGACCAACTTTTTTCAGAGATGGCGTGAACGATTTTCACAATCTAAGATTTAAATTAAAGCTCTCTAGGTCTCATACTAAATTCATGAATTTCAATTAGATAGTACTGCCAATATCGGAATTATGGGGTAAAATGTGCACAAAAATGAATATATGTGTTCTAATTTTTCTCATATCTCTCAATTCATCTCTAATTCCGGAATTATGAGGTAAAATGTGCACAAAATTGTGAAAATAATTGCACCAACTTTTTTCGGAGATGAGTAGACCGATTCTCTCAAACTTAGATTCCGATGAAAGCTGGTTACGTCTCATACTAAATTTCTGATTTTCATTTGGATCGTACTGCCGGTTCCGGAGTTATGGGGTAAAATGTGAAAAAAATGAAAATATGTGTTCTAACTTTTCTCATAGATGGCGTGACCGATTTTCTCAAACTTAGATTCAAATTAAAGGTCTTGTGGTCCCATTATAAATTCCTGAATGTTATTTCGATTCGACTTCTGGTTGCGGAATTATGGAGTGAAATTTGCAAAAAATTTTTAAAAGCAATGCACCAAAGTTTTTCGGATATGGCGTAAACAATTTTTCATACTTAGATCCAAATGATAGCTTTTTAGGTCTCATACTAAATTCCTGACTTTCACTTGGATCGTACTGCCGGTATCGTAGTTTTGGGGTAATATAGGTATTGCGGGCCTATATAAAATCTTTGAATATTTTCTAGATCCGACTTCTGGTTCCGGAATTATGGGGTAAAATTGAAAAAAAAATGTGAAAATAAGTGCACTAACTTTTTTCTCAGATGGCGTAACTGATTTTTTCAAGCTTAGATCCAAATGAAAGCTCTTTAGGTTTCATCATAAATTCCTGAGTTTCATTTGGATCGGTCTTCCGGTTCCGGAGTTATGGAGTAAAAAGTGCAAAAAAAAGGCGGGTGAGTAATGTCGGAGACATAACTGGATGTCGTGAATACGAAAAAACTGACACGCTCCCATCACTTTTCCGAATATCAGTTAGTTGATTGATTGTATGAATTGTGCAAGCTTTCCTCTTTTTCACTAATAGAATTTGAAGCGATACACCTACATTAAAGTACAGATTAGTTACATTAAACAGCTACTATTCTACAATATATATACCAAACTTGAAACAATTCCTTTTTAATTTGCTAAGATAGGAAGCTAGGTACGACAAATTTGTAGTTTATTTTTATTGAAGCTATGCAGTTCGAAGATATCTGATCCTTCTCGAAATTTCAGTACGAGACAATTGCAATGGCCTGGTCTGAAATGTATCTACGATCTTCGGTATGCAAGAGTGATTCTAATAATAATAATGATAATAATGATAGTAATAATAATAATAATAATAATAATAATAATAATAATAATAATAATAATAATAATAATAATAATAATAATAATAATAATAATAATAATAATAATAATAATAATAATAATAATAATAATAATAATAATAATAATAATAATAATAATAATAATAATAATAATAATAATAATAATAATAATAATAATAATAATAATAATAATAATAATAATAATAATTTTTTTTTTTTGTTTTATTATTGACATTTTACACGGTGTTTGCCGTGCATTCGTGTCAGAGAAGGGTGTTTTTGTGTATGTGGTGTTGTGTGTGAGTGTGTTATTGTGTGTTTATGCTACAGCGCAAGTTTTCATCACTTTTACTTTCATTTTCTTCGTTTCGTATCTACCTATTTTCCTCTACTTCTATACATTTTGACTTTCTTCTTCTTCCTTTAATTTTTCTTCTTCATCTTGAGTTTAATTTTATTCTTCTCCGCTTCGTCTTGTTTATATTTTCGTATGCATTTTCACTTTCTTCTTCTTCTTCAACTTAATCATCATCTAGACTTCATCTCTGTATTTCTGATTTAATTTTTCCCCTTAGCCTCTTTAATCGAAATTGTTCCAGCCACTTTTGGTCTACAATTTGTTGTTCAATTTTGTTTCACGTAGGAAGTTTAGCAACTGGATTGCTTGTTCATCGGTGTTTCCCAGAGCTTCATATAGACTGCTGCCGATGTTGTATTTTCTTCGCTCTCCATCGTACTTCCTACATTCAAGGATAATATGCCGCACCGTCAGCTCTACATCGCAACATTCGCAGTTCGGCGGTTCTTCTTTTTTCAGCAAGAAGGTGTGGGTCAGCCGTGTATGGCCAATCCTCAGCCGTGTAAGTTGACGCTGTTCAGCAGGGCTGCCGCGATCGGTCCACCTAAGCGTGTCGCGTTTGACCTCCCTCAGCTTCACGTCTCTCGCTTCAAACCACTGCCTCTCCCATCGGAGGCGAATCGCCTGTTTTGCTGCCCTTGCAGCATCTTCCGCTGGAATTGGGATATTGGTGACAGGTTGTGTTTTGCCCTCGTTAGCCAGTCGGTCCGCCTCCGTGTTTCCGCTGATGCCAGTATGCCCCGGAATCCAGCAGAAACGAACGGATTTGTTTTGCACTATTTGTTCGATCTCTTGTATCCACGGGTGGCGAGAATGTCCTGCTTCTAAGGCCAGGAGACAACTAGCCGAATCGGTCATGATCACCACTTCGTTGCGGACATTCGGTACAGAGAGTGCCATTTTAATGGCGTATGCCTCTGCTGAGAAGACACTGCATTCTTTCGGAAGACTGTATTTCTGGGCTATCCCGACGTTGTAGAATGCTGCCCCTACCGTGTCTTCACACTTGGATCCGTCAGTATAGATGACGGTCGAATGGCGGAAACGAGTGTCGAGTACTTGCCGAAAGATCGGATGAACTTTCTGAGGTGGATCTCCTGCGCGAACATTTTCCTTCACCTCCCACACAATCGCCGGCTTTCGTGCGTTCCATGCACGACTACTCTGCCGTGTGAGTTGGCCGACAACAGGAAGAGGTGAACCGGTTAGTTCTTCCAGCCGGTCTGATGCTCGCTGGATCAGAGGAAGGGTACCGTTATTCCGGTTATGCGAATATATTCGGATGGCTGTTTGCACTGTGGCTTGAGCTGCAAGTAATTCGAAGGGTAGGGTCCCTGCCTCGGCCATGATCGAGACTATTGGACTGGTAACAAAGGCTCCGGAAGCAAACCGGACCATTTTGTTGTAAGCAGGGGCAAGAGTCTGCAAATTCGGCGATCCTCCTCGACTGACAAGTCCTATCCCATACAGCAACTTCGAGGTGACTAATGCTGATCCAACCTGCAGCAGAGATGTTCGATTGCCACGTGAGTGTTGGGCACCGATCATCCGAAGAATCCGTAACCGAGCCTCGCAAGCTTTTTTCGTCAACTTGCAGTGAGGTCTGAAGGTGAGGGTTCGGTCCAAGGTTACACCCAGAATCCTCAGCTGGTTGGTCGTCGGAATGGGAGTCTGATCGATAGTGATGTCTCCTGTAGGTTCATTCCGTATATTCGGGCTGCAGTAAAAAATGAAGGACTTTGTTGCCGACATGGCGAAACCGACGCTTTTCGTCCAGTGATCGGCAGCCTTGACGGCGGCCTGCAGTTTACGGTATAACCCGTCACTTCTGGCGCCTCGCACAGTGAGGAGGATGTCGTCCGTGTATAGGAGTATGTCAACTCCTTTCGGTATCACTTGGAATATCGGCTGCATAGCGACGAGAAACAGGGTCACAGAGAGGACCGAGCCTTGAGGTACTCCGTTTTCCAGCGGATGTTCGCGAGATAAGTGTCTCCCTACGGACACCTGGAATGTTCGCTCGGAGAGGAAGCTCTGTATGATGTTGAGCATTCGACCACGTATTCGCCATTTTTTCAATGTGCGAACTATTCCATGTCGCCAGGTAGTATCGTATGCTTTCGACAGGTCCAGTGAAGCTATCAGACAGTGCTCGTCTGCGGTTGGAAGCGATTTCTCCAGCTCAGCAAAGTACGTATCCGTGCCCCGCCCGGGACGAAACGCGTGTTGGCGTTTGTCGAGCCGACCATTCAACTCTAGCTCAGTAATTAGGCGACGGTTGATCATCCGCTCTAGCAGCTTTGCCATGCAGCTGGTGAGCGAGATTGGCCGAAAGGCAGCAGGCCCGGTATCGTGACAATTAGGTTTTGGGATGGGAACGACGATGGCATTCCGCCAGCTAGCGGGAAACTCTCCGTTACTCCAGATTTTATTGAGCAGCTCGAGGAGCGTCACTTTCACGGACAGGGGCAGGCGTTGAAGCAGAGGATACCCTATCATGTCGGGTCCTGTAGAGGCACCTCGTCCTTTGTCGAGAGCCCACAGAAGTTCGTTCAGGGTGATGTCGGTGTTGTATACATCCTCGGTATTGGGCGAAAAATCTATGGACTCTCGTTCCGCTCTTGCCTTCGCCATCTGGAAAGATGGAGGGTAGCTGGAGGTCGCTGATCTCTCGCTGTAGTGACTGGCCAGTTCTTCCGCTGCTTCTTCGGGATTGTCTATGAAACCATCCGCTCCCTTGACTACTATGGTGCGTTGTTGCCGGCTGCCACGCAAACAGTTCACCGTCTGCCATAGTTTTGTCGTCGAGCTGTCCGGAGAGATTGTTGCTACGAAATTCTCCCACGAATGTTCCTTTGCCTCTTTAATCGCCTTTCGTGCTGCTGCTCTAGCTTCCTGAAAACTAGCCAACGCTGCGGGTTGATCTGGATCGAATCTCTGCAGGCGCCGTAAGGCCCGCAAGCGCTTTCGTCGCTGTCGGATGGCAGTCTTCGCTTCTGGGCACCACCATGGTACCGCTTTTGGTCCAACTCGGCCGCTGGTGCGTGGTATGGAAGTGTTAGCTGCTGCTATCAACTTCTCCGTGAAGCTGTCAACATTCCACTCGATGTCTGGGCAGATTGTCTCAGCGGTGATTTGTTCATACAGCGACCAGTCGGCGCGGTCATAGAGCCATTTCCGTCGCACGGTTCGCGTGCTAGACCATCAAGGTATGGTCACCGTTATCGGGAAGTGGTCACTGTTGTGGGTGTCCGAAAGAGTTCGCCATGTAAACTTGGGAGCCAGACTCTTAGAGCAGAAGGTAACGTCGATTGCCGAAGTATGACCAGTGGCCGGGTCGATGCGTGTGGGAGAACCACTGTTGAGAATCACAAGATTCCTGTCTAATGTCGTGTTAGCTATGAATCGGCCAAGCGCGTTCGATGATGATGACCCCCACGCAAGGTGATGTGCGTTGAAGTCACCCAGAAATATAACCGGGCCATCCAGTTTATCGAGGAGCTCGCTCAAAGCGGTGTGATATTGGGCTGAACTAGGCGGAATGTAGATGGACACAACAGTTACCTGCACCTGCGCATAGATACGCGCAGCGACTAGATGGAGGGAGGTGTTGATTTGCTGACGCTCGAACGGTATGCCTTCTCGGATAGCAAGGCCTACCCCATGTTGCCAGTAATGGGTGCTGTTTGACTCCAACAGTAGCGTGTAGTTCCTGCCAACGAAGTTTGGAGGTATGACCGTTTGATTAACCTTCGTCTCTTGAAGTGCAATGACGTAAGGTTCGAGGTTGGCGATGAGGAGCTTCAGTTCGCTGATGTTTGCCCTAAGGCCGCGCAGGTTCCATTGGAGTGCGAAGCAGCTGCCGCAGGAGCTGTTCGTACCGGAACTGATGGTGGATCTTCCAGCAGATGAGTCGGCTGAAAAAGAGGGAGATGCCGCAGTAACCGCTGCTGGTAGTCGGTTCGTGGAGAGACTTGCCTGTGAGACGCTTTGCCCCACAGTGCCAGCCGCTGTCGAAACCATTACACTAGATTTTCCAATACCGACAACAGCCGGCACCGGGGAAGCGCTTTGTGTAATATACGTCGTGCGGGATCTTGATGGGCCTTCGCCAGGCGAGAGAACTGGAACATTCGCCTGAAACAACGGGCGCAGCAGTATCGGTTTGAATATTGAGAATAGGAATACTGACCTGTGGGACGCTTTGCCCCACAGTGCCAGCCGTTGCCAACATCACCACACGATTACTTCCAGAATTACCGGCAACAGCCGGCACTGGGGAAAGACTTTTTGTAGATTCGCTGGTTTCTCGGCTGTTGGTTTCGATGAGAGGGTTGATTGTTGGTTGCGTAGGGCGGCGGCCAGGGCAAAGAAGGGCAATCCCTTCTCCCTGCCGTCTATCCCAGGATTCCGGTATCGTAGATGTTTCGGTGGTGTGATCGGCTGCAGAGGTGAATTCGTCATCAACGGGTTGGGGTAAGACGTCCCGGACGACTCCTTCAACCTGCTGCACTTGCGTCGGAGGGGGTACTACACTTTCTCCGCTTCCGAACCGATAAATCTCGTTGTCCGTGTTCGTGCTAGGGTCGTCATGGTGGTCCAAACGTTGTTGAGTGGCGGAATTATCGAAGATACTGACTGGGGGGTGTGGCCGGTATCTCCACTTCATAGCTGACACAGTCCATCATCATGGGATCGGGTGTAGTGACAGCAGTTTTCTTCGGGGGCGGGCTAGGGTCAGGCGATATGACCGATTTGTCGTACTTTCGGGGGCGGCCAGGGCCTCGCTTCGGTTCCTGAACGGCTGGAGAGTGGCTACTTGATCGAGTGACCGGATTCGACCAAGTCTGTGCTGGTACTGGTCTTTGGTTATGATGTTGACTTCCACGGCTTGCGCTGCGCGATCGTTCATCAGAAATCTTCTGTTTCAGCAATTGGTTGAGATTGTTCACACTGTTAATTTTTTCGTCTTTCTGCTTGATTTCTTCGCGCAGTTTGGCTATGTCCTCGTCCTTTGCCTTCACGGTCGCTTCAAGTTCCCGCAATCTTTTTTCAAATTCGCTAAATCGCGATGCCGCTTGGGCATAGCTACCACCTGTCTGTAGCTCAGTACGCTTCCTAGCCTCTGGGAAAGACACGTTATCGCGGACCTTAATTTTAATGACTTCGACCTCCTTCTTGTAAACAGGGCACTGTCGACTGGTAGGACGGTGATCACCCTTACAATTTCTGCATTGGGAAGCCTCGTTGCACTCCTCTTCTCCGTGATAATCGCCAGAGCAGTTAAAACAGCGTTGTGGTTCAGGGCAACGGACACGGGTGTGGCCGTAGCTGAAGCAGTTATAGCACAACATAGGATTCGGGAAATATGGCCGGGTGGGAATACGCAGCAAACCGATCTTGAGGTACTCCGGGTAAGTGGTTTTGGAGAACGTTAGGATCAGCGCGGGTGTATTAACTCTCTTTTCACCTTCTTTCCTGGTGATTCGCTGCACACGGACAACGCTTTCCTTCAGCATTTCAGTCAAAATGTCTTTTTCGTCCATTTCGATAATGTCGTAGCAGGAAATGACACATCGACTTACGTTCAGGTGTGGATGAGGGGCTACTTCAACTTCAGTTCCATCGAACAGCTTGGTTAGTGTTAGCAGCTTGGCAACCTGGGCAGGGTTGCGAATCTTCATAAGGTATTTCTTTCCCTGATCCTCGGATTTAGCGCTTTCGATTGGTCCACCGACAAAGCTTTCCACCGATTTTCCGATGATGAAGGGATTTTTCGGAAGTGAAACACCATCCTTTCCCGTCAGCTGAAGGAATGTCAACTCACCGAATTTATTCGCCGGGTCCATGTAGGTCGGTAATCTAGGCCCGACTGACCCTCCCGGGTCGTCCGCCATGTTTTAGGTGGTAACGGTCACCCGTTACCTACCCCAAATAGCCTATTAGTGGCTGAAAAACCGATATCCTACCTTTTCACTGTAGGTGTTCAAAATAATTTGCACCGCACTGTGTTAACACACTTACGGGACACACTGTAGTGTTCCCTGGATACGTATCGAGCACCTTTGAAATTTTCCGAAATTTCACTTTTTCCAAAACTTTTTAGCACTTATTATTATCCGAAGAAATCTTTGTTTGGGCCCACCGCGACCCACGCCACCGGAGTGGTGAATGAAAACAAACAGCCAGCTAGCCGACTATTGTTATTGTTTCTTTCGGGAGCACGTTGAGAGAAAACAAATTCACTGTTTTAAGCCGTTTTTTCACCGATTTGCACCGGACTTTCACTGTTGGCGTCTTCTTTGTCACCTCACTCGCTGATATGTGTACTTATGTACCGCGGCGATCGCGAATTACTCGGAAAACACCTGGTAAAGTTCAGAGCGCGCGCGCTATGACAAGCAAGCATTGACGGCGTGCCAAAATGAATAATAATAATAATAATAATAATAATAATAATAATAATAATAATAATAATAATAATAATAATAATAATAATAATAATAATAATAATAATAATAATAATAATAATAATAATAATAATAATAATAATAATAATAATAATAATAATAATATAAATAATAATAATAATAATAATAATAATAATATAAATAATAATAATAATAATAATAATAATAATAATAATAATAATAATAATAATAATAATAATAATAATAATAATAATAATAATAATAATAATAATAATAATAATAATAATAATAATAATAATAATAATAATAATAATAATAATAATAATAATAATAATAATAATAATAATAATAATAATATTAATAATAATAATAATAATAATAATAATAATAATAATAATAATAATAATAATAATAATAATAATAATAATAATAATAATAATAATAATAATAATAATAATAATAATAATAATAATAATAATAATAATAATAATAATAATAATAATAATAATAATAATAATAATAATAATAATAATAATAATAATAATAATAATAATAATAATAATAATAATAATAATAATAATAATAATAATAATAATAATAATAATAATAATAATAATAATAATAATAATAATAATAATAATAATAATAATAATAATAATAATAATAATAATAATAATAATAATAATAATAATAATAATAATAATAATAATAATAATAATAATAATAATAATAATAATAATAATAATAATAATAATAATAATAATAATAATAATAATAATAATAATAATAATAATAATAATAATAATAATAATAATAATAATAATAATAATAATAATAATAATAATAATAATAATAATAATAATAATAATAATAATAATAATAATAATAATAATAATAATAATAATAATAATAATAATAATAATAATAATAATAATAATAATAATAATAATAATAATAATAATAATAATAATAATAATAATAATAATAATAATAATAATAATAATAATAATAATAATAATAATAATAATAATAATAATAATAATAATAATAATAATAATAATAATAATAATAATAATAATAATAATAATAATAATAATAATAATAATAATAATAATAATAATAATAATAATAATAATAATAATAATAATAATAATAATAATAATAATAATAATAATAATAATAATAATAATAATAATAATAATAATAATAATAATAATAATAATAATAATAATAATAATAATAATAATAATAATAATAATAATAATAATAATAATAATAATAATAATAATAATAATAATAATAATAATAATAATAATAATAATAATAATAATAATAATAATAATAATAATAATAATAATAATAATAATAATAATAATAATAATAATAATAATAATAATAATAATAATAATAATAATAATAATAATAATAATAATAATAATAATAATAATAATAATAATAATAATAATAATAATAATAATAATAATAATAATAATAATAATAATAATAATAATAATAATAATAATAATAATAATAATAATAATAATAATAATAATAATAATAATAATAATAATAATAATAATAATAATAATAATAATAATAATAATAATAATAATAATAATAATAATAATAATAATAATAATAATAATAATAATAATAATAATAATAATAATAATAATAATAATAATAATAATAATAATAATAATAATAATAATAATAATAATAATAATAATAATAATAATAATAATAATAATAATAATAATAATAATAATAATAATAATAATAATAATAATAATAATAATAATAATAATAATAATAATGATAATAATAATAATATATGGCAACCCTGTTTCGCAAGGCATATTTTCACACGACCCCATACTAGTATAAAGATGTTTTCAACATTCGCTTTCGCATTGCCGTTCGTACTTGAATGAGTTAGTGACGGTACAAATCTGCCATCTTTTCGGTGCCATCGTGCTGACGGTGTCTCGTACGTTCGGAGTAGCTACTTTAACTTAAATGACGCTATTTCTCACATCACATTTCCTTTTATACGTGCTAGTGGTAGCGGTGGACGGACGTCCCCTTTGTTAGAATTCCTTTCCTATACGCAGAACGGGAAACAGTGAAACGATATAAAAGAGAGAGTTAGCAGAGCGGCAGCCAGTAATACTGAATTGGTCGTCGAGCTGTTAACAGCATATTGTGGAGGAACAGTTAAGGGCAAGGCAAAGTCCCGCTCAAACCGTGCTGGTCTGAAGTGCCCAGTTGGCGGCAGAATTCATCGTTTGCCTCGGAAGGGGAACTACGCCGAGCGTGTCAGTGCTAGTGCATCGGTCTATCTGGCGGCAGTGATGGAGTACTTGGTTGCCGAAGTGTTGGAATTGGCCGGTAACGCTGCCCATGACAACGAAAACGAAAATCATCCCTCGCCATCTGCAGCTGGCCATCCGTTGAAAACCCCGTCCTTTTCAGGATGACCACATCACTGTGATAAAGAAATATTTAAAATTGCTCTAAGTTTAGCCAGTTCTGATACGCCTGGAAAGTAGAATGCGCAAATCAAGTGGAAACATTTGTCCTAACAATTTTTGTTTTCGGCCGCATACTAAAGTAATCGCGACAAAAATACATATTGATCTGTGGCAACTCTGTTTCGCACGGCATATTCGTAAACTAGTATAAAGATGTGTTCAAAATCATCACTTTCGCTTTCGCATTGCCGTTCGTAATTGAATGTGTTAGTGACGGTGCAAATTATTTTAACTCCCATCTTGATGAATTTTTTGGTAGGAAATATTGAGATCTGAGATGGTTCTCGTGTGTGTCTTGTTTCGGCAATGGGCCTTGCTGGACTTTTTGGCTGCCTTTTACGGTGTCATTGTGCTGACGGTGTCTCGTGCATTCATATCGGGAAACAATTAGACGACAGGTCCTCGATGTTACTGTCGTGTGTCTTGTTTCGGGAAGAGTTGCTCAGCAAATGGTAGGAAAAATGAACCATTCAACTTTTATATGGATGCTCTTGTATAGAGACAGACATCTCGCGTTCTGATTGGCTGGTGCTGTCATGGGTTAAATCAAACAGGTTTTTCAATAGTGTACTATTGAAAAACTTCAATATTATTGTAATACACGTTCAAGTTGAAGATTTTCGATTCTATTGGTAGTTAGATTATATAAATCCTTCTACAGATCACTGAGCTATGAGCTTTCAAAATACGAGAAAGGCAAACGCGCCTTATGAATTATCTTCTTTGATACTCGTTTATACCAAACATTTCAGAAAAGTATAATTGTGAACTATTTAAGAATATGTCACACAACTGAAAGTTTTATCATAAAATTGTGATCATACTTCCGATGGCATGTAGCAAAAATTATGTTGATTCGTTAGATATAACAGGAGATATTCACGATCAAAAACTTATCACTCTCTCAGAGGGTAAATTTTGAAAAGGCGCCCCATAGTAAAGTAAGTCGAATTCACGACAAAAGAAAATATGTGTTTTATCTTTTCTCATAGATGGCGTAACCGATTTTCACAAAATTAGGTTCAAATTAAAGGTCTTGTGGTCCCATTAAAAATTCCTGAATATTATTTAGATCCGACTTCCAATTCCGGAATTATGGGGTAAAATGTGCACAAAATTGTGAAAATAATTGCACCAACTTTTTACGGAGATGGGTAGACCGATTTTCTCAAACTTAGATTCCGATGAAAGCTGGTCACGTCTCATACTAAATTTCTGATTTTCATTAGGATCGTACTGCCGGTTCCGGAGTTATGGGGTAAAATGTACAAAAAATGAAAATATGTGTTCCAACTTTTCTCATAGATGGCGTGACCGATTTTCTCAAACTTAGATCCAAATGAAAGCTCTTTAGGTCTCATCATTAATTCATGAGTTTCATTTGGATCGGTCTTCCGGTTCCGGAGTTATGCGGTAAAAAATGCAAAAAAAAAGAAAATATGTGTTTTGGCTTTTCACATAGATAGCGTGACCGGTTTTCACAAACTTAGATTCAAATGAAAGGTCTTGCGGTCCCATAAAAAAATCCTGAATTAGATTTGGATCCGATTTTCGGATCCGGAAATATATTGTAAAGTATGTTAAACATTTTATACCATCACTGAAAATATCGCAAAACCGTAAAAAGAAATTCTAAATCTGTCTCAAATCTTCTCCATATGATAGTTTTTATCAGTAGATGTTCATACAAACCGAATTCGGTTATTTTTTCAAGAATCGAAGAAAATTGTTCCGAAGAATATCATAGTATTATATATGATAGTATGATTAATATGAGAGAGGCATTATTACACCACTAGGTGGATTAGAACGGTTTTTTTAAAATTATATTTAAGGAGTGAATCGATAAGTAGTTAGCAACATTCAAACAGTTATTACTCTGAAATGGCTTAATTTTTTCCAACGTGTTTTGTGGTGACACGTTTGTTTACATGTCACAATCGATTGGTTTCGGTACGGTTTATCGTTTCCATTATGAGTCGAATTGATGCGGAAACGCGAAAGAAAATTCTACACACTTGGTGCTCAGAAAGTGGTGTCACGTACAACTATATTACAAAACGGGTGAAAGTGCACCACACCAGTGTCAAAAATATTACCGAGAAGTTCGGTAAGACCCTTTCCATGAAGGATTTGCCCCGATCCGGTAGGAAAACGGGTCCCAGCCAGCCGGCCGGGACTTAAAAGTGGTTGAGTACATCAGGAAAAACCCATCGGCATCGACACGGGATTTGGCCAAGCAGCTCAACACCAGCATCGGGATGATTCAACGGATCAAAGTTCGGAACTCCCTGAAAACGTACAAGAAACAGAAGGTGAAGAAAATAACCGGATTATACAGAATAAAGACGGATGCATCCTGATCTACGACGAAACCTACGCCAAGAAAGATTCTCGAGCGCTGCCCGAACCGCAGAAAGAAAGAATGTTTGAAGAAGAAAATTATGCCACTGTACAGAAAGCATAAGGCTCCTCCTCTCTTCTGGCCGGATTTGGCTTCAGCCCACTACGCCAACTCCGTTCTACAGTGTTTGTCAAAAAATAATGTACAATTCGTGGAAAAAGACATCAACCCACCGAACTGCCCGGATCTTCGACCAATTGAAAGATATTGGGTAATTGTCTAGCGGCACTTTCGGAAGGAAGGTACAGTGTCGCAAACATGCAGGAGTTAAGTGTCGCAAACATGCAGGAGTTAAAAAAAAACTGGACAGCTGCACCATGAAAGTCACAAAAGGAACTGTGCAGAATTTATTGAAGAATGTCAAGTCCAAAGTGCGAGCGTTTCACAGAAACTAGTTTTTTTTCAATATAATCATTGAAATGCATAAAAATGTAATTTTTCTACAATATATCGAAAACTGATGTCAAAATATGTTTTTTTCGCATTTTTATTCAATAATCAATGTTGCTAACTACTTTTCGATACACTCCTTATTGTTAAGAAAATCAAATACACTGCACTAAAAGTATGTTAGAGATGCATACGAAACGCTTGGCGTGAGATTCTTCTCGAACTCTAAAAATTGATCAGAAAATGTTTTGTTTCTTGTTTACAGCATGCAGAAAATTTAAAAGCAGCCATGAAATGTATCTAAGAAAGCCAGTAGACATTTTCAATTTTTCTTCTTCTCGATTTTCGATCCTGTGAAAATTATTAAAAAATAAAGGAAAAATACTGATTTCCGTTATATTTTCAATCAAAACCGAGTACTTCTTTTTCCTTACCCACTCTGTAAAGAAATATCGCTCCCAAAAGAAACATGTTTTTGTTGCTAATAATTTATTAGGATAATCATTGATTTTTCCTCAGTCTTTTTAATAAGTGTTGCTTGTAGTATTTTTAAAAATACTCGCAGTAATTGTTCGTTACTTACTGTTTATTTTAACTGAATGCAAATAAATGTGCGGTGTCTCTTCCCAGTTTACCATATATTAATGGCAGAAACACTTCGTAGAATGAGTTTTATGTGTAGTTAGATGTTACCAATCCACAAACAAATCACTGAGCTTTATACGTGGAAAACTATGACAGAAAAATTTAACGCTGCCAAATTTAATTTTTGATATAAGGTGTAAGATATTTTTAAATCCAAAAACAAGTAGTTCATCAAATAAATACTTACATGATTCCAATAATCCTTTGCTATCTGTTCGATTTCCTTCAACTGACAATAACTCCACAGATAGCCCCAAGCTGGGATTTTTTCTGATATAATTCAAGGCAACATCAACTGCAACTTGTGCTAAATCATTTCCAACTTCGTTGACGAACACTGGAATTACAATTAAAAAAGAAAATTTATATATACAGAGAGAGAGAAAAAGAGAGAGACAGAAAGCTTTTTTAGGGGTTATCAATCCGTAAATGAGTTTAGTCACGAACTAGCCAGACCAACAAATCGAAATGATGATGATATTAATCTTGATAATATCGTACCTGTTTCTACCTCATAAACCATATGGAGGTAGGAAATTTTAAACATCGACTCACAACAATCAAGATTTGAATCTCGAAAGAGTTTTAAGATCCGATTTGAAATAGGGGTGACCGGGGCTAGTTTTCCGAAGGGGACGGTTGACCAAAAGGCTTTCATAAAAGGGCTATTATGCGCAAAGGAGACATCTATTGTGATTTTGGTGGAGTATTAGGCCAACCATGTACCGACGTAATTTGAAGTGTTTTTATGTTGTTGTTTGTGCAGGAACCCGTTTATTCTTTTTTCGGCACTTTCGAGTAAATTTTGGTTTTTGTACAGTAATATGCGTAACGAAAACCAATTATCATCCGAATTCCAAAAACATTGTACCGCTGGAAAGGGCATTCAAAACCCAAAGAAATGGTATGATGGTTTCCAGTGTTCTCTCATTTCTGCTAGTGTAAATCGTAATAATTTTCGGAATCATCCACCCCAATGGATGTTTCCTAGAATAATTACGATTTACACTAGCAGAAATAAGAGAACACATTTTAAACCATCATACCATTTCTTTGGGTTTTGAATGGTTGGCCGAGTTGTAAATTTAGTGTATACGTGAAATGCTAACTTTTCTTGAGTGAACTTAGATGTTACGCTAATATTGGTGATTTCTATATTTCTTACTACGAGTTACTACGATTTTCTTATAAGGAGTGATATCTGCTCAATTCTCGCTTTTTTCTCTCCTCTCATGATTCCAATTGCTCTAAGTTGTTTCCACTAATAAGCGTTTTCCATTGATTCATTTGATGTGTTTCACATATTTCATCATACTCGGCCAACATACCCCGGCCCCAGAATTAGTTCCCCGATTTTCTTCTTCGCATTTGATTGTTAATAACTTTTTCCCTCACTTTGCTAACGTTATTAAAAATTCACAAATGTGCTTGTTCGATCTGATATTGACAGCTCGAAGAATGAAATCCAAATAAAATTCTATCAACCCTGCACAGCTTGCTTTGATCACAAAAAAACGTCTCTTGACAAGTGAACGTGATGGAATGATCTCGAGCTTTGCTGCATCCACAAGCAAATTGTTCCAGAAATGTCTAGTAGAGGAGAATTTGCTTCTCCCAACAAGTATGTAAAGCCAAGATGATTAAAGAGTTTCTGTTTCAGTTTTGCAAAGTATTCCAGTGTACATATTTAAAAAGAAAGGGGTCCACTCAATTTTGGTTATAATTAATCCGAGAAGTTGTTCTCAATACAGGTGTTTACAGTCCACCGTCTGAACAGAAAATTGAACCTTTGAGCCGAATGTGAGTTCAGTGAAGTACGAGAAGCTATCTCGGAAGTTCCACAAGTGCAATAAGAGTGAATGTGTGCTGAAGACGAAAAGTAAAAAATTGTACTTGAAACGCCGCTGCTATCTTGTAAACTGTGCGAACTGTGGGTCACCGCTATAAAAAGGGAAGAACAGTGTGAGTGGGTGAAATTTACGAAAGGAGAAACGAAGCAACTTGGGGCTAGTTCCTGTTTCAAGCATAAGGCTTGAAATTTTCCCGCTCTGGTACGAATGCCGGAGTCCAATCCGATTGTCCGCTGGAAGATGCTGATGCTAGTTCTGCACTTGGGCAGTCTACACCTGATCGTTCCACTCCAAGAAAAAAGAAACACAACAAAAAGAAAATAAAGCTCGAAGAGAAGTTGCTAGTCATGGCGCAACTTGATACTCTTGTCCATCGACGCGGTTTGACTAAAGGCAAGGTGACCAAATTATTCAATACAATCCTAGCTCAAGAAGCAAAGTAAGTTCCCATGCTAAGTCAAGCCCAGATCAAGGTCTACATCAAGAAGCTTGAATCTGCTCAGAATCATACTCCTTACACGAGAAAATTGTGTCTCTAGTGTCTGCCGAGGATAGGTCTGATTGGTGATCATGATCAGCATTACGAAGCCTTTGACGAGCTTTGTGACTCGGTTGCCATCATGCTCGAAGACCGATCTGAACTGCAAACTAATTCCATTCCGATAGCTGTTCCACAACAAAACGCTCATGTTCCTTTAGTTGTCCACCTCTAAGAATGCCAATTCCAACATTCGATGGCAGATATGAGAGCTGGCCTAAATTCAAAGCCATGTTTTTGGATCTAATCGATAAGAATCCCGACCCACCAGCCGTAAAAACTGTGCCATCTCGATAAGGCATTAGTGGGTAGCACAGCTGGCTTGATAGATGCAAAAACCATAAATGAGGGTAACTACGCTCACGCAAGAGAAATTCTCGAAGAAAAGTACGAGAATAAGCGTCACGCAATAGACACACACATCCATGGTCTATTGCATCTAACTAAAATGACAAAAGAAAACCATGTTGAACTTCGAAGCTTGGTGCAGGAGTGCACTAGACATGTCGAAAGCTTGAAATTTCTGGAGCAACCGTTCACAGAAGTGTCTGAGCAGATCGTGGTTCATTTGCTTGCGACAGCCTTGGACAAGGAGACCAGAAGGCGCTGAGAGTCGACCGTCGAGCATGGTGACCTTCCCGGATACGACATAATGTTGTAGTTCCTGAAAGATCAATGTTCCGTTCTTTTGAAAGATGCGAGTATACAAACCCTAACCAGACACAAACCCAAGTTAAGCAAGCCACCACATCGAATAAAACATTTGCTAAGTCACATGCAACCGTAGCTTACACAGAGAATGAGCATCAATGTGAATTTTGTGGCAGAGGTCATCAGAATTACACTTATCCTGAGTTTAAGACCCTAACGATGCATCAAAGAAAAGCTCATCGTAACGGGTGGTAACTAAAATTTTGGATTTTTTTCGAGGCCTGTAGGCTTAGCAACAAACGAGCTCAGAGAAAAATAAGAGTGTGTATGTGTTAGCTCGCTCTCTCTCTCTCTCTCTCTCTCTCTCTCTCTCTCTCTCTCTCTCTCCTCTTTCTGCTAGTATTTTCTGTTTTGTTTATGCTTGCTCAGTTTGCTCAATATGTCGTCGAAACAAGAAGTATTTCGCGAGCGCGTTGTACAGTTCTACGAACTGCACAGAAGTCTCGGCAAAAAGTATACGGTACAACATTTTAAAAGCAAAAATGTTGCGGCTTCGACTCTTTATCATACCCTAAAATCCCCAACAACTGCTCGCAAGCAAGTTAGTGGAAGACCAGCCAAAATTATGGACGCAAAAGTTCTCTTTCTCATGCCTTCAACAACAAGGATTCACTGAGCCAACGGGATTCCGCAAAAAAATTGAACTGTTCTCTCCAATACATCTGCAAAACGTTGAAAAGAATCGGAATAAAGTGCCGAAAGAAGACACGAGCCCCGGAATATACTGACGCACAGATTTCAACGCTGAAGTCCCAATGCCGCTGGTTGGAAAAAGTTTTGTTTTGGACGACGAAAGTTATTTTCCTCTTTCGAAGACGCAGATTCCCGGAAACGATCGATACTATTCAACGGATAGTTCTATTGCACTTCCGACCATAAAATATAAGTTAAACATAAGTTTGAACAGAAAGTGATGCTGTACATTGCCATTTCCGAGAAAGGTATTTCTAAGCCATGGTTCAAGCCCTCTGGTTTGGCAATCAATCAAGATGTGTACCAGAACAAATGTTTCAAGAAAATTTCGATCCCGTTTCTTCAAAAACATCATGATGGACAATACGTGTTTTGGCCTGATAAAGCGTCATCGCATTACGCCAAAAAAACACAGTCGTTCCTGAATACCCATTCGATCCCATTTGTACCCAAAAATCACAACTCGACAAATCTGCCCAATCAACGATTTCTTCGGGGTTTTGAGCTCCTTGGTGTAAAAAAAATAACTGGAGAGCCACCAATTGCAAACAGTTGATTGGAAGAATCAAAAGATGCATTCGCAAAGTTGACATGAAGGCCGTACAACGCTCCTGTTCCGACATGAAACGGAAGCTTCGCCAAACATCCGATTACGGACCGTTTTAAAATGATCACTAATTTTTTTTCAACAATGGACAATGTATGTTTAATTTCAATCAATCAGATCACCTTCAAGTATGTTTGTCTTTTTTTGACAGCTTGACAAAGAAATTCCAAAATTTTAGTTACCAGCGCAACTTACTACCGCATCCTGTTCCAATGAGATTCCAATGTAGTCCGTTCTTCTTCTTACCGCCGTGGTAGAAATTATGGACAGAAATTACAAGCCCCACTCGTGAAGAATTCTATTGGACAGTGCATCTCATGCCAATTTCATTTCACGATCTATGATGAACAAACTAGGTTTAAAGGAGCATCCGTAGAATGTCGGTAAGAATAGTACTATTTCCCATTCTTCGACTAGTAGCGTGGTGGAAATCCGATCCAACTACTCCGACTTCCGAGCCAGCGTGCAAGTTTTAGTGACTGATAGTGTGACATCAGGGTTGCCCTCGTCAAGCTTTGATGTAAGCAACTGGACGCTCCCAGCAGGTGTTAAACTAGCTGACTCGACATTCAATCAAACGGGTAAAATCGACATGCTGATTAGAAGCCAGGCCAGAAATGAAAAGTGTTGCTGTTTCTCATGCAGTAATGTTTCTTGAAAAATTACCTGTATTTCAAAAATTCGAGTCCTTCAGAAAGGTTCAGCGTGTTATTGCGTATGTGTTACATTTTCGCCAGAACGCGGCAAGGAAGAATCAGTGTGAACGTGCTTTGCAGCAATTTCCTATAATGAATGAGATGAACGAATCTACGAAGGTGATTGTCCGAGTAATCCAGTATCAGGAGTTTGGAGAGGAAATCGGCGGGGACGGTGAACCGTGTAAGAAATTGTTCGCGATTAATCCTGAGCTCTACGACGGCATTTTACGAGTCGGTGGTCGTCTTCGTCATTCAAAAATACCGTTTCCAAGCAAGCATAAATGGATTTTGTCAAATAGTTATCCCATAGTGGATAGCTTGATCACCGCACTTCATCGTGAAAATCTACATATTGGACCAACCGCTCTTCTGTGGACCCTTCGTCGGGAATTTTGGATTCTTAAGGGTCGTTCTGCAGTCCGAAAAATTACGACTAGACGTGTTCAGTGCTTCAAGACCAAACCAACGACAATAGGTCAGTTCATGGGAGATCTTCCAGCTAGCCGTTGTGATCGAGCTTTAGCATTTGAAAAGGTCGGCCTTGATTTTGCGGGTCCAATCCTTTTGAAGCAGACTGAACGGAATGGAGCTATGGTAAAAGGATACATCTGTGTCGTCGTGTGTATAGTCACAAAGGGTATTCATCTTGAAGTCGTTGAAAGCTTATCTACCGATTTATTTATTACGGCGCTGCTCAGATTTCTGTCTCGACGAGGTGTTCCAGAGTACCTTTTTCCGATAATGGCACAAACTTTGTTGGTGCGAAAAATCATTTTATGCATTCTATGATCGATCGTGTCGTGACAGCCGTTCCAGAGCCGAAGTACGATGGTGTTCCAGAAAATAGGCTGCCCCGTCTACAGCATGTGCAGCAGCTTCGGCATAACTTCTGGAAGCGCTGGTCAAGCCAATACTTGATGGAGCTACAAACTAGGTCGAAATTGACCATGAGAACGATCAACGTATGCAGCGCAATGATGGTGATTATAAGGCAAGATAATTTACCAACTTGTTTTTGGAAAATTGGAAGAATTGCGGAAAAAATTCTTGGTATTGATGGTTTGGTGCGAGTTGTGGATGTTTGGACAAAGGCAGGGATTCTTCGACGTCTCGCCCTCGTTCGCTCGGGTGAGAATGTTCGATCTGATATTGACAGCTCGAAGAATGAAATCCAAATGAAATTCTAGCAACCCTGCACAGCTTGTTTTGATGACAAAAAACGTCACTTGACAAGTGAACGTGATGGAATGATCTCGAGTTTGCTGCATCCACGAGCAAATCGTTCCAGAAATGTCTAGTAGAGGAGAATTTGCTTCTCCTAAGAATTAAGAAAGTCCAGATGATTAAAGAGTTTAAGTTTCAGTTTTGCAAAGTATTCCAGTGTATATATTTAAAAAAAAGGCGGGTGAGTAATGTCAGAGACATAACTGGATGTCGTGAATACGAAAAAACTGACACGCTCCCATCACTTTTCCGAATATCAGTTAGTTGATTGATTGTATGAATTGTGCAAGCTTTCCTCTATTTCACTAAGGGGCTGTCCATAAAAGACGTTACGCTTTTTTTGACTATTTTTGACTCCCCATCCCCCCTTTGTCACAAATTGTCACAGAAGCAAAGACCCCCCTTCCCCCCTATGTCACGTGTCACGAATTCAAAATAAATAAAATTCATCTCAATAAATTCTCAATATGTATGACAACCCATAAAAATATGAGGGAAAAATCGATTTATTACATGCTGTCATTAGATTAAAAAATATCCATAAATCTACAAAATCATCGGAATTATTTTATTAATATCAATTATATAAATTAACAAAAGTATTTGGTTGGAATTGATGAAACATTTAAATCATCTGTTTTATTCCTCCTAGGGGTACACAGATATATTATTGTTTTAGGTAAAGAATAATATTTCCGTAGTGTAGCTTACAGGGCTGAGAAAATAAAGACCAAAACCTCATTAAAACGAGATCACTGCCGGAGAATCTTTTCATTATTAGTTGATCAGTGAAAGTTCAATCATTGGATGATTCGATAAGCTTTTATGTTGGTGGAGTAAAATCACATATGATCAAGATAAGACATGACATGTTCTACGTCTGAAATCGTTGATCTCCCGCCCTTTTTCAAAATAAGTATAATTGAATAAACTGCATCAGAATCAGATAAGAGAAATTATTATGATATACTATTATCATTGCTAGACAATCAAATTACTGAACAAATTGTCAGTGCACATCTTAAGTTAAACTGTTTGAAGGCATTTTTTTCCTTTTTACTCATATTAGGCAAAATTTATAAATTTCGCTAATTTACTCGCTCCTCCGTGCACTTTTGCTGATCACAACAGAAATGATTTCCTGCATCACTCATTTCCGAATTTACAAGAAAAAGTTTTTATATCTACAAATACACGTTTTCCTATAGAATGTAAACGTTTATTGTGGAGATTGTTTCAGGAAATAGGGCAAAGCAGTAATATAATTAGGTATTTCAAAAATGTGCTCATTGAAAATATTTGACGTCACATTCCGAAAACCTACCCCCCTCCCCCCTGTCACAAAAGGTCACGTTTTAGGAAACACCTCCCTCCCTCTTGCGGCGTGACGTCTTTTATGGACAGCCCCTAATAGAATTTGAAGCGATACACCTACATTAAAGTACAGATTAGTTACATTAAACAGCTACTATTCTACAACTATATATTCCAAACTTGAAACAATTCCTTTTTAATTTGCTAATATAGGAAGCTAGGTACGAAAAATTTGTAGTTTATTTTTATTGAAGCTATGAAGTTCTAAGATATCTGATTCTTCTCGAAATTTCAGTACGAGACAATTGCAATGGCCTGGTCTGAAATGTATCTACGATCTTCGGTATGCAAGAGTGATTCTAATAATAATAATGATAGTAATAATAATAATACAGATTAACCTGTATATATGGCAACCCTGTTTCGCATGGCATATTTTCACACGACCCCATACTAGTATAAAGATGTGTTCAACATCATCACTTTCGCTTTCGCATTGCCGTTCGTAATTGAATGTGTTAGTGACGGTACAAATCTGCTTTTCTACCTGTTTTCGGAGCCATCGTTCTGACAGTGTCTCGTACGTACAGAGTAGCTGCTTTAACTTAACTGACGCTATTTCTCACATCACATTTCCTTTTATACGTGCTAGTGGTAGCACGGTAGGACGTCCCCTTTGTTAGAATTCCTTTCCTATACGCAGAACGGGAAACAGTGAAACGATATAAAAGAGAGAGTTAGCAGAGCGGCAGCCAGCAATACTGAATGGGTCGTCGAGCTGATAACAGCATATTGTGGAGGATCAATTAAGGGCAAGGTAAAGTCCCGCTCAAACCGTGCTGGTCTGAAGTGCCCAGTTGGCGGCAGAATCCATCGTTTGCCTCGGAAGGGGAACTACGCCGAGCGTGTCAGTGCTGGTGCATCGGTCTATCTGGCGGCAGTGATGGAGTACTTGGTTGCCGAAGTGTTGGAATTGACCGGTAACGCTGCCCATGACAACGAATCTGCAGCTGGCCAGCCGTTGAAAACCCCGTCCTTTTCAGGATGACCACATCACTGTGATAAAGAAATATTTAGAATTGCTTTAAGTTTAGCCAGTTCTGATACGCCTGGAAAGTAGAATGCGCAAATCAAGTGGAAACATTTGTCCTAACAATTTTTGTTTTCGGCCGCATACTAAAGTACTCGCGACAAAAATACATATTGATATGTGGCAACTCTGTTTCGCACGGCATATTTGTAAACTAGTATAAAGATGTGTTCAAAATCATCACTTTCGCTTTCGCATTGCCGTTCGTAATTGAATGTGTTAGTGACGGTGCAAATTATTTTAACTCCCATCTTGATGAATCTTTTGGTAGGAAATATTGCGATCTGAGATGGTTCTCGTGCGTGTCTTGTTTCGGCAATGGGCCTTGCTGAACTTTTTGGCTGCCTTTTTCGGTTGCATTGTGCTGACGGCTGTCTCGTGCATTCATATCGGGAAACAATGAGACGACAGGTCCTCGATGTTGCTGTCGTGTGTCTTGTTTCGAGAAGAGTTGCTCAGCAAATGATAGGAAAAGTGAACCATTCAACTTTTATATGGATGCTCTTGTATAGATACAGACATCTCGCGTTCTGATTGGCTGTTGCTGTCATGGGTTAAATCAAACAGGTTTTTCAATAGTGTACTATTGAAAAACTTCAATATTGTTGTAATACACGTTCAAGTTGAAGATTTTCGATTCTATTGGTAGTTAGATTATATAAATCCTTCTACAGATCACTGAGCTACGAGCTTTCAAAATACGAGAAAGGCAAACGCGCCATATGAATTATCCTCTTTGATACTCGTTTATACCAAACATTTCAGAAAAGTTTAATTGTCAACTATTTAAGAATATGTCACACAACTGAAAGTTTTATCATAGAATTGTGATCATATTTCCGATGGCATGTATCAAGAATTATGTTGATTCGTTAGATATAACAGGAGATATTCACGATCAAAAACTTATCACTCTCTCAGAGGGTAAATTTTGAAAAGGCGCCCCATAGTAAAGTAAGTCGTATTCACGACAAAAGAAAGGTGTCCACTCAATTTTGGTTACAATTAATCCGAGGAGTTGTTCTCAATACAGGTGTTTACAGTCCGCCGTGTGAACAGTGCTCAAAAGATATATCTTCAAGACAGCGTAAACCGTTTATCAAAAACTCTAACCAGAATGAGTACAGAAATTCCAAAACGAAAACTCGGCCAACTAGCCCGGTCTCCCATACACGTTACTTTCTTCAGTCGTCGCTATATCGACTGTTTGAAAATTTTGAAAAACTCATCGCATTGTTATTCTGGAACGGATAGTCAAATTCGGCTAGAATTCAGTGAGCAAGTTCCACTTTGGAATATATGACTGCTAGTTCCGGTGCTTCCGAAATAGGAAACCGGAGACCAGGATAACCGGAATCGGTTTGATTGGCCGTCTACAGACAATGACTACCGATTGGAATCGATAGTTTTAACACATACAATCAGATCAAGGATCATGAGAACAGGTTAGCTAAGATTTTGTTCGAAGAATATTATATTATAACTGAATCCACGAAAATTTCAATCTAATTTCAATTAGATATGCTCTTGAATTCATTACATCCGTGTGCTGTGATTTTTCAAGCCATGACTCATGAGCATGTGCTAAAAGAAAAGAGAGCCAAATCGATACGCACACGAAGTTTGAAGCACACGCTCGTGTGCCGTGTTGTTTCTAGATCGAGAGCTGTGTGTTTCGTAGAACCAGCTCGCGAGTCTACTTAAGTGCTGGCTCGTATTCTGGCTCATGGTTTCTGGCGTCATCTGCCTCATGTGCTGGCTCTTATGTTATCTCGTGGTTCGGATCATGTTTGGAGTTATGGTTTTCACCTTTTTCAACATATTTTTACTAAGAAGATTTATTTATGACAAGGTTCTACGTATTGTCCAAAATATTAAGCAAACATTACTTATCCTGATTCACCTATTGTACTATGAAGAAAATGCGGATGAAGAAAGTACAGTTCATTCTTCTCTATACGATTTGAATTTTTCTTCGGAAATTATTTTGTCTGGTAAGTAAAAAATATGTGTTCTCGTTTAGTGCTTTGTTCCTGGGAATGTGCCAAGCTATGGAAACATCTTTCGCTTTCCTTCGCTCGATATTCTTGTAAAATCAACGCGTTTTGATATAATCAGAGAGTGATGGAAAATGACCATATACATTCAATGGGATTGATGAAGGATTGACAATTATTACTGTCTCGTGTAAGGACAGTTTGAATTCGTGTTAAACAAACTTAGGTAATTAAATTCACAAAAAGGGGTCTAGTCAGTGTGCCAAATAACATAAAAATCCCAATCAATGTTGAAAATAGCAATAGTATTTAAATACTAATTCGACTTTGTACCTACAGTAACCTCATTAGTATTATCGCCATGTTATGTTGCAGATTACTTGACTTTCAATCAATGAGTTTTGATAGAATTAGAGACAATGTCATTGTCTCCAGAAAGCAATAATACAGAAAAAGTAATTCGACAATTGTCCAATACTGCTGTTATAGCGATTGACAATCATTGGCTTTTCAGGATTGGTAATCATTCTAATGTAGTTTTTACGTGCAGGCGCGGCAACTATGGAGAGGGGCAAAGCAATTTTTACCCCTACAAAAGATTTATTAAAGTGGCCATGCCCTAATAATATTTTGGCAACTGTAATAAATATTTATTTATTAATACACCGAAAATTTGCTAGAAATATCTTATGATATAACACTTTTTGTTTTATCCCCGTAATTCGTCTCCATAATCATTCATATTTATTAACGTAGTTAATACAATTTTCAAACTAATTTACTACAATGTGAAATATGCTATACTTTACCACTTTAGAATATTGGTTATTACTGGAGTAGTAAGGATAATGTTTGTGATAGTGTCAAAACATTTGGAAGAAAAACTAAACTTGCTTACTTGGTTGCTTTTTTTGCTCTAACCTCTCCGTTCCCGTTATAAAAATGCTTCATATATTGCACAGTTTAATGATATGTAGTAATAATTGTTATGCCCCAAATGTTTCATGGAACCTGCGCCCCTGTTTACGTGTGAAATATGAACTGCAAATAAACTGTATCAATTCGTCTATTGAAAACCAATATTTAATGACGCGATAATGACTGAAATCAGGATGCCGGCTAATCGATCGATTATCCGAGTAGCGAGATAGTAGCCTTGACAATCAACTAAAATTAATCGATTAGTTTGAAAATTATATTCGATTATTGAATAATCGAATAATTAAATTGTACAATATGGAAGATATACATAGTGTATGTGAACTCACTTTAGTCGTTGCGTCGTATTCGGTGTTGTCGTTTCGTTTATTGTCAACGATAGGATGTTGTGTCAACATATATTGTGCTGGACGGTAAATAGTGGATGGATTGTTAAATAATCACTTGGTTTCTTAGCACTACGGTCACACACTCGAACTGTACGCAATTGTCGCTAACGGTTGGTTGACTATTATTTTTTGCACAAGAATCATACTTTTGCATAATTTTCTACGGCATCAGGTTTACGGCGCAAAATTTATTAATACACTGAATACCAAGGGAGTAAAAAAGTGGGAACGCTAATTCTGACTGACTATATTTTAGCCATTTTTGGACCGATTTTCACCGAACTTTTTTTACCATTAGAAAGATAAATTCATTCGGAATTAAATCCATTTGAAACGATGGAAAACCAAATATTCTATTCAAAGTAATTATAAAAAGTACCAACTAAAGTCTGTCGAAAAAAAGTGGGAACGCTTACTTTAGCTGTTAGAAATCTGATTAAAAAAAATTATTCAATAATATAGTATAATTTTTAGGCACACTGCTTAAGCTCTAAGATGATAAGGGTATTTTTAATCTTATTTAACCTCTAACTTAAACTAAAATAATATCATTAGGTAATGGCGTATCGAGGTCTCGAGTTCTTGAAAATCAAGCTTTCAGCTGACGATCTGCAGTGGCCAGTTAATTGAATATAGCAAGTCAGTCAGATGACATAGGAGAATATCTATGTTAGCCGCATCCTTCGATCCGTGTGGGTCCGCGGTGGCAAGCATGTTGGTCATCGACTGAGGCGGCTTTCCCTGACCGATGATGGTGATATTGTCGAAGAGAATGAAAGAAACATAAGAAGTAAAAAGGGGGCATGGGAACGAATCGACTAAGAACAACATAAGATCTAGTTAGTTGACACCGAGATGGTGAAGAGACGAGGGAAGAAGGAGCGAGAAGGTTAGTGACAGCAAAAAGATCTTGCTAGTTTCAATAGAGATGGTAGACAGACGGGATGTCGGGAGAATCGGGAGCCTCGACAAGAGAAAGGAGAACTTTTTCTGCCAGGTACATCGGATTACACTTGCATGTTAATGTCATAAGGGTACTGGTATATGAGAAGCATATATGAGCTATCCCGACTCGCCAACACATCCCGAACCGGAACTTCAGGCGGTCTATCTCGGGCCTTAATGGCTCCAGTATTTTCCCCAGGAAATATGGGGGATACTTTCCTGGCTTCATGACCCGGAGAGCTTCTATTGAGCTTAGACTGTCCGTGACAATGAAGTAATGGTCTTTGGGCAAGGTTTCAATGATCTAAAAGGTGTACTGAATATCAACTAATTCTGCGACGTAAACTGAAGCCGGATCACAGAGTTTGTACGAAGCGGTGATGATCTGATTGAAGATGCCGAAGATTGTGGACCTGTTGATGTTTGATCCGTCTGTGTAAAACACCTTTTCACAGTTATTAAGGGCTACTTGAGGGCGTATGTGATCCGGAATTCCACGAATCTCTTCTCTCATGGATGTTTCGAAAAACACAGTAGAATTAGAAGTATCCGAGAAATGAGCATGGTTGGAATCAAACGAAGAAGGATTAATATTCTGAATTGAGCTCGACAAGCCCCTCGAAGTTTTCAATCACCATCGGATTCAAGATATCGCATCGGATAAGCAATCGATATGAGAGATCCCAGAATCGATTCCTCAACGGTAAGACGCCCGCGAGCACTTCGAGACTCATCGTGTGAGTCGACTGCATGCAACCTAAGGCAATACGCTAACAACGATACTGAATTTTTCCAGTTTAATCCATTATCCATTACGGACAACATCGTTGTTTAGTACAGCCTGATCAGGTCTCTTGGGTGGGAACCTCACCAAGTTCCAGTTACTGTACGAAGAAAATTGATTCTCTGCTGGCATTTTTGTTTCAGATACCTAGTGTGACATCCCCAGGTGCCTTTGGAGACGAATCAGACCCCGAGATATATAAATGTGAAGACCTGAGCTATGGTTCCACCCCTTAGTTGAAGCTGTAATTGTGCTGGTTCTCGCTTCCTCGAAAATACAGCCGGCTCAGTTTTCTCCGTAGAGAACTCGATACCCATTTGAAGAGCCCATATCGACAAGTTGTCGAGGGTATCTTGCAATGGTCATTGGAGATCGACACCTTTTGTCCTCTAATTGACACAACGCTGTCGTCGGAAAGTTGTCTTAGCGTGCAAGATGTGTTGATACATTCATCAATGTTGTTTACGTAAAAGTTGTATGAAAGTAGGCTTAAGCATGAGCCCGGAGGAAGACCCATGTAACTGAATCGTATTGTCGACAAATCACCATGGGCGAAATACATGTATTTCTCGGACAATATATTATACAGAAAGTTATTCAAAAGTGGTGGAAGACCATGCTGATTCAACTTCTCAGATAGGATGTTTATGGAAACTGAATCAAAAGCCCCCTTGATGTATAAGAAAACTGACGCCAGTTGTTCTTTACGAGCAAATGCCATTTGAATTTCGGTTGAGAGCAAGGCAAGACAATCGTTCGTTCCTTTTCCCCTACGTATTGTGTATCTGAAAGTAAGCCATTAGTTTCGACCCAATTGTCTAGACGAAACAGAATCATTTTTTCGAACAATTTCCGGATACAGGAAAGCATAGCAATTGGCCGATACGAATTGTGATCGGAGGCTGGATTCCCTGGTTTTTGAAGAGCAATAACTCTTACTTGTCTCCCGTCATGTGGGACAACATTATTCTCAAGCAGCTTAATAAATAAATTCAATAAACGTCTTTTGGATGAGCCAGGAAATTTTTTAACAAGTTGAAATTGATTTTGTCTAACCCCGGAGCTTTATTGTTACACGATAAGAGCGCAAGTGAGAACTCAACCATCGAAAACGGTGTTTCGTTTGTATTTGACGGCACGGGGCGGGAGATCCTGTGGTCCGGAAAAGAGTCAGGGCATACTTTTTTAGCGAAATCGAATAACCAGCGGTTAGAATATTCCTCGCTTTCGTTTGCGGTGTTTTCGTTGCGCAATGCAAAGGTCATTGCCTTTGATTGTAACATGACATGCGACAACTTTAATACCTGGAATCGATGGGAGGTTAATTCGATAGAAGGAATAGCACTTTTTGATCCCCAAAAGTTCTCCTCCGTAGGGATCATCTCGATCCAGGCGAATAATGTTAAAATCGTGGAAGTTTAAGGGTGTTTCAGAAGTTAGCCAAGTTTCGCACAATGCAAATGCATCACATTTCAGATTTTTACCAATAGCTTTAAAGAGTCTATTTTTGGGATGATACTTCTGCAATTCCACTGAACAATAGTGATTGTATCCGTGACCTCGGAGGGTGACTTAGCCATCGAAGGTTACGATCGCTGAAAGAAGGGGCCATTTTGCACTCAACTGCTTCAAAAATGTTTTTTAAGTAGGAATGAAAGTCATTAATAGACTTTTAAGAGGTTCTGAAATATTGAAGGCAGAAAATTTAACAAACCCAGTATTTGGTAAATTTTCAGATTGATTTTTAGGGACTCTCGGGGGTTTTGAAGTCTCAGGGAGGGGTGGAAATTCTTGCACGGAATTTAATTTTCTAAGATCTGGAGCTTTTTTCTTCGGTTTTTTATCACCACTTCCTGCTGCTGTGATTTTAGGAACCCCCTCTGAAGACATCTTCGAACCCTTACTAGGGAGCTTATGAGAGGATATATTTCTCCTCTTTCTGATTGATGAGCTATGATGGACAGCCGAAGATGTACCTTCGAGGGGGTCATCATATTCGCTCTCGTCAGTTGACATTTCAACATTTCTGCAAATGAGCGTTTCGAATGTTGCTTGAGTGTACGCTTCATTTTATCATTACGAACTTTATACACGGGACAATCAGAGAGGTCATGCGGCCCCTCCTTACAGTAGAGACACTTTTCATTGTCTCCACTGCAGGAGTTATCCGCATGACTCCCTCCACACTTTATACACCGGGATTTATTGCAACAATGGGATGCTCTATGTCCCAATTGTTTGCAATTGGTGCAGTTCATGTCCCGCGGTACAAAAAAGCGAACAGGTAAACGAACTCGATCCAGGAGGACGTAATTAGGCAAAGCCGAGCTAGCGAAGGTCACCCGACTTAGTCCCATCCTCAGCGGTCGATACTTAACGCAATTGCTTGCAGTCCAGTATCTTAACGTTCTTGAGTAGGGGGTTTTTAAAACCGCCTGCTCCATGCTTAAGAACGTCCTCGCATGTCAGACTCGACTTCGCGAGCTGGTACGTATACGCGTATCGTCTATCTCGACTTCGCGAGCTGGTACGTATACGCGATACTCCCGTGTGAAATGCTCACTTTGAACGCTATCATTAGCCTGTTTTGCACTGGCTAACAAGACCCTCAGCTTGTCCGGGCATACTTTTTCAATTTTGTCGTGAATACGACTTACTTTACTATGGGGTGCCTTTTCAAAATTTACCCTCTGAGAGAGTGATAAGTTTTTGATCGTGAATATCTCTTGTTGTATCTAACGAATCAACATAATTTTTGCTACACGCCATCGGAAATATGATCACAATTTGATGATAAAATTTTCAGTTGTGTGACATAATCTCAAACAGTTCAAAACTAAACTTTTCTAAAATGTTTGGTATAAACGAGTATCAAAGAGGATAATTCATAAGGCGCGTTTGCCTTTCTCGTATTTATAAAGCTCATAGCTCAGTGATCTGTGAAAGGATTTATATCATCTAACTACCAATAGAATCGAAATTTTTCAATTTAAACGTGTATAGCAAAAGCATTGAAGTATTTCAATAGTACACTATTGAAAAACCTGTCTCATTTGATCCATGTCAACATCAGCCAATCAGAACGCGATCTAAGGAAGAGAACAAAATATCTGCTGCTGTACAACAAATCGTCCTGGAAAAATGTTCGGAAAAGTGGTGAATATCGCAGTGAGTTCCTCAATTTGGTCCTTGTGAATGCAAGAAACGAATCCCTACAGCATATTGATAGTTTCTTTCAATAAATTATGCAAATCCGAAATGAAATAATCGACAATAAAATTCTGTATGCGGCTATTTTTATAGCCGTTAGGACCGCCCATTAGTGAAAAAGCTACAAACGAAATCACATAAAAGGAAATCTCTTAACAAAAATTCAATCAGTTTGGATTCTATCGCCACTGCGAGCAGATGTGTTTTGTGTCGTCTGCACAACTAGTTTCGCTCTCGACAAGAGCGATTACGTCACAGCTGCCAGTCATTAGCATTGGGAAAAAAACAAAGGTGGAGAGCATTGCACAATATCAGCCGTTCTAATGGCTCGAAAAGTTTTCTAAAGAACTATTAGGATTTGTTGTTCGCAAATCGTAGGGAAATATCCTCAGTTTACTGCAAATCAAGAACAGTTTGCTTAGATTTGTGCACTTTTCGCTGTGTGAAACTCACAGTAATCGAGATCAAGTGAAGCTTTCTTTGTTTTTGCGAAAAATGTGAAAAAGGGGAATGCTTGCATAATTATTACAATTGATATCCGGAAGTGTTAAGGAACATGTCAGTTGTTTTCGTATTCACGACAACCAGTTATGTCTCTGACATTACACACCCGCCTTTTTTTGTACAGTATTGTATCGCGAGGTCAGGTCTTTTGAAAGTCTGAGGACGTTCAATTTTTTACTATTGGCTTCGGTCCGGATGTAAACCGCATACGGTTCGGCCGGGAGTGCAAGTCCATCGGAATAGCTTCTAATGCGAGATTTATTGCCATCAGAAACAACCATTTAATTATCTGGGGGAAGGTCAGGCAATTTTATATCGCTTGTCATATCACGGACTTGTGTCCGTGCGGTCAAAATCGGGGTGCAAATAAAGTGGTATTAATCAAAAGAAAGAAAGTAATTTAAGCTCCAAAAGTAAGAAAGTAATTTAAGCTCCAAAAACGGTGAACGGTTGCCAAGACTCGGTCCGAGGCAATCGGTAAATATTCCTTCCAGTAGAGTGCAAAAACCTTTCTGAGGAAAAAACACTTTTTTCAGTCTCTCACTACACTGTCACTATATATATATATATATATATATATATATATATATATATATATATATATATATATATATATATATATATATATATATATATATATATATATATATATATATATATATATATATATATATATATATACATATATATATATATATATATATATATATATATATATATATATATATATATATATATATATATATATATATATATATATATATATATATATATATTCATATATTCATCACTGTTTCTAATGTATATGTGAACGATATATACCGCTGGCGCTGGTTAACACCACACGCAGTGCTGCTTTACAAAAGCTCACAGTCGGCCTTGAGAACGGATTAATTAGAACTATCACTTGACCTCATGAATGCAGACACAATTGTATATGGAATGACCTTGATAACGGAATAAATCAACTCAATACACGATCGGAGAAAGTCGAATTTACGTCCGATCGATCCGATAGTTACGGCACGAATGTGCCAATTTTTTATGATCACCTCTAATTTTGTAACGCGCTATTGTTCAAAAGTTTGAGCACCTCGAAAAAATTACAAGGATCAGCCCCATGGGGTTGTTCGAGCCATTGATGTGGAACAAGGCAACCCAAATTTATAATGATCTACAATCAAATAGTTCAATCAATCGTCATACTTTTGAATTCGCAAATGCACGAGATCTGCAATCAATCGTCATACTTTTGAATTCGCAAATGCACGAGATCTGCTTAGATTGATCTTTATTAGGAACCAACACCGAACACGCGAACCCAGAATATAGACTCTATTTGTCGTGATTTGTATTTGTTTTGTAGCCGACGAAATTACATCAATAGCCCAAATGTATGCAATTACATGTTTGTACACTCTTGCGATACGGATATCGATATTTAAGCTTCCCTTCGCCAAGCTTGTGTTCATTATTACCATTCTGCGATTTCGGTTGAAGCGATAAACTTTTTCTCATTATCAATCGAGTTCATCTTATAAAAATTGGAAATTAAACTTACGCACTATAAATTTACCCTGGGTAGTTGTCAATTTCTCAGGCGAAACGACATAACATGGAATTTCATCCGAACTTGCGTGACACAAGATCAGAGCATACCAATTAAAGATTCAAATCGTTTTATGGCACTTTCTGTCTTATGTCGTTTTCGTTTTTAAATTGCACTACACCGGTGTACCGTTCGTTTTTACCGATTGCACAACACCAGTGCTACACTTTTTCTGCACCGATACCACTGGTGTAGCACTCATCAAAAATTCGGTGTAGCTCTGTGCAATGCAGTCTTTTATTGTAGTCAAAGGTTACTGTTTATGTTTTCATCATTTCTGTTTATTTATTCATGCCATGGTGTAGCATTGCACCGGTGTAGTGCAGTTTAAAAACAAAAACGACATTACTTTCTAACAACCAGTGATGCCAGAAGTTAGTAGTGCCATTTCCGTAGATTGATTTTTCTCGGAAACTCTCCTGGTGGAAAGCTTTTTTTTGCTCGCCAGACGAGACATGTTCCCGTAGTTCTCCATTGATATATATTTCAAATTTTCGTAGGAAAAATTCAATTTCCGTAACAACAACCTACCTCTAGCATGCTACGAGTAGGACTGAAACGTTAGCTATAATTTTGCTTATATTTATAGATTCGCGTGCTTCCAACAGTTTCGCTTTAGCATCGATTGACCAATCAGAGCGATGCTTTTCCTTTGATATAACGCTTACTCCTTCAAAATCGTCGACTATGGTAGGGAAATCCGGTATGCCGGAGATTTTTTGCAAACAAAATAGGACACTGCTGGCTATTATGCAACATTTCAATGATATACAATTCAAAATACATGGGTATGAACATTCAAATCAATACGTAGAAATATTTCCAATCCAATGGTGACATGATATTAATAATTGATACAAAATTGACTGAACTGTAATTGTTCAAAACCTGACCACATTTCTACGTGTGTTTTTCTTGAGTTTCTAATTTGCACCACTATATAGAAAACAAAAATGTGCTCCACATTAAAAGTCCTCATGCAAAATTTGAGCTAAATCGAACATGGGTAAGGGATGCTGCCCAGCGGTTAAAGTTTCAAAATTTTCGATCTTAAAAAAGCACCATAGGGGGGAGTACATGAAATTTCCGAAATCAAAATTCCCAGTCCCAGAAAGTTGATATAAAAAAATTTTTTTTTCGAGATGACACTAAATCTCAACATTTTATGCAATCATAAGACTTTTGGCATCAACACTGTCAAGCCATTGATCAAGTTCGAAGATCAAACGGCTTTGACTTCTGGTTCAGGAGATATAATGGAATAAGTGACGTAACCGACAAAATGTGTTGTTTTTTGTACTGCGCATGTTTCTCGTAGATGGCATAACCGATTTTAAAAATCTACGCCCGTTAGTAAGCTATTGTTAGGCCATTGATTAAGTTCGAAGATCAAATAGCGTGACTTTTTGTTCCGGAGATATAATAAAATAAGTGACGTAACCGACAAAATGTGTGGTTTTTTGCCACTAAATTTTGCAGAGATGGCTGAACCGATTTTAACAAATTTATGCTCGTTTTAAAGCTTTTATTGGGCAATTGATCGAGTTTGAAAATAAAATGGCTGTGACTTCTTGTTCTGGAGATATAATGGAATAAGTGATGTAACCGATAAAATATGTTGTTTTTTGTCATCGCGCATGTTTCTCGAGGATGGCTTAACCTATTTTAACAAGTCTAGGCCCGTTTGAAAGCAATTGCAAGGCCATTGATCAAGTTCGAAGATCAAATAGCGTGACTTTTTGTTCCGGAGATATAATGGTATAAGTGACGCAATCGACAAAATGTGTAGTTTTAATGTGGAACACATTTTTGTTTTCAATACGAGGTCTGTTCAAAAAGTACCCGGAATTCTCATTTTTTTAAAAAAATATTTATTTATTCGTCGACATCTATATGGTCCCCTTCAAAGTAATCCCTCCTAGATATAATACACTTATGCCAGTGTTTTTTTCCAGTCTTCGAAACACCCCTGATAGTCACTTTTTGTAATTCTCTGTAGCACTCTCAGCGCTTCTGCCTTTATCTTTCATCTTGGACGATTGTGCTTTTGTTTCGACATCATAACCGTACACCCATGTTTCATCACCAGTTATGACCCTTTCAAGTAAATTTGGATCGTCGTTGACGTCGTTTAACAGCTCCTGAGCGATGGTAATGCGTTTGTTTTTTTGATCAAAATTCAGCAGTTTTGGAACGAATTTTGCTGCCACTCGTTTCATGCCCAAAACATTTGAAAAAATATGATGGCATGAGCCAACTGATATGCCAACTTCATCAACAACTTCTCTAAAAGTGATTCGGTGATCATCCATAATCATTTTTTCCACTTTTCCCACATTTTCATCGATTATTGACGTGCTGGGTCGACCGGAGCGTTCGTCGTCTTCAACGTCTTCGCGGCCATCTTGGAAACGCTTATACCACTCGTAAACACTTGTTTTTTTCATAGCAGACTCACCGTAGGCTCTCTGTAACATTTCGCACACTTGGTTACACTTTATTTCATTTTTCACGCAAAATTTAATACAAATTCTTTGACTCTTCAATTCTTCCATTGTTTAAACTAACAAAAATCGCCGAGCTCAAAAAAACACGTCTACACCAGCCGCTACAAGACAGAATGTAAACAATGAATACAGCTGAAAATTTCACCATACATTAGGGACATATGTACCAACACAATAAAAAATAAATTTTGACCACCGGACTCTCGAGACGCGCGCAATTAAAAAATTCCGGGAACTTTTTGAACAGACCTCGTATAGGGGTGCAAATTAGAAACTTTAAAAAAATACACGTAGAAATGTGGTCAGATTTTAAACAATTACAGCTCAGTCAATTTGGTATCAATTATTAATATTATGTCACCATTTGATAGGTAATATTTCTACGTATTGATTTGAATGTTCATAGCCTTATATTTTTAATTGTATATCATTGAAATGTTGATTATTAGCTAGCAGTGTCCTATTTTGTCTGCAAAAAATCTCCGGCATACCGGATTTCCCTGCCATAGTCGACGATTTTGAAGGAGTGAACGATATATCAAAGGGAAAGCATCGCTCTGATTGGTCAATCGATGCAAAGACGAAGCTGTTGGAAGCACGCGAATCTATAAATAGAAGCGAAATTATAGCTATCGTTTCAGTCCCACGCGTACCATGCTAGAGGTAGGTTGTTGCTAGACAGAAAGACGGAAAGTGTCATACAACGATTTGAAGCTTTAATTGGTATGCTCTGATCTTGTGTCATGCAAGATTTAATGAAATCCCATGTTTTGTCGTTCCGCCTGAGAAATTGACAACTACCCCAGGGTAAATTTTGAGTGCATAAGATTAATTTCTAATTTATATAAGATGAACTCGATTGTTAATGAGAAATAGTTTATCACTTCAACCGAAATTGCAGAATGGCAGTTTATAGAAATGCTACACAAAAAACTGCTTGCGTACAAAACTTGAAAACAAACTTAGCGAAGAGAAGCTTAAATATCGATATCCGTATCGCAAGCATATACAAACATTTTCTTCCTGGTGGAACAACAACTTGACCAAATTGGCTGGTCTGAAAATTTGTTTATAAATTAACAATTTCCTCGATACCAGGTATTGAAGTTGTCGCATGTCATGTTACAATCAAAGGTAAGGACCTTTGTATTGCTATATATATTTTCCTCCTAGAGACATGGTTGGGCATCGGCGGCTCAGTGATATCATAGAGCTTCTTCCCGCACCGACGTTGGTTTTAGGCGACTTTAACACACACGGTACGGGATGGGGCTGTCTTCACGACGATAACAGATCAACTATGATATTTACGACAACTTCAATATGATAATTTTGAATACGGGAGAAATGAAACGGATCTCTGCACCACCAGCATGACCAAGTGTGCTGGATTTATCCCTTTGCTCGACATCGCTACGGTTGGATAGCACGTGGGGGGTAATTCCTGATCCCCACGGTAGCGATCATCTACCGACCGTAATATCAATCACCAGCGGCTCAAAACCATCGAAGACAATCAATGTTTCGTATGACTCTCGACACCGCGACTCAAGCTCAGACGAAACGTGTACCCGGCGCGAAAACTAACATCCATCCTCCCAACCCGTGGTGGGACAGAGTGCACAAATTTAAACGCGGAGAGAGCCTACGCGTATAAAATATTCAGAAAAAATGGAACACCTGATAATTACCGGAATTACGTGGCGTTAGACGTTATAATTAAGAACTTGATTAGAGCCAAGAAACGAGGTTACTGGCGTCGGTTTATAGACGGCTTAACGAAAGAAACATCTATGAGCACTCTTTGGAACACAGCCCGACGAATGCGCAATCATAACACCACGAATGAAAGCGAGGAATATTCCAACCGCTGGATATTCGATTTAGCTAAAAAGTATGCCCAGACTCTGTTCCGGAACAGAAGATCGCCCGCGCCTCGACACCAAATACAAACGAAACACCGTTTTCGATGGTAGAGCTCTCACTTGCACTCTTTTCATGTATCAATAGAGCCCCGGAGTTAGACAGAATTAAATTCAACTTTACAACTTTTTTTACGCTGATGATTTGAAATTGTACCATGTAATTCGATCTATTGACGACTGTGTCCGGCTCCAACAGCTCCTCGATACTTTTGTTGCTTGGTGCAAAAGAAACTGGCTGATTATCAGTACTGCGAAATGTCAGGTCATAACGTTCCACCGAATACAGAATCCATTGCATTTTGATTATCAAATTGGCGGACAAACGCTCCAAAGAGTTGATCATGTTAACGACCTTGGTGTTTTGTTGGATGCCAAACTTACATTCAACCTACATCGCTCAACTTTGATTTCAAAAGCAACACGGCAACTGGGTTTTATTGCCAAAATCGGACGTGATTTCAAAGATCCCCATTGCTTGAAGGCATTATACTGTTCATTGGTTCGACCGCTACTTGAGAATGCTAGTTTAGTTTGGAGCCCGTATCAGATTGTTTGGAACTTACGGATTGAACGTGTTCAGAAAAGATTTGTCCGACTGGCTCTAAGAAATCTTCCCTGGCAAAACCCGCTTGACCTTCCACCGTACTCCGATCGCTGTCGTCTGATAGGTCTTGATTCATTGGAACGGCGCAGGAAAATTCAACAAGCTGTGTTTGTGGCAAAACTAATCAATGGCGATATCGACTCACCGCTACTTTTGTCTCTACTTGATTTCCGTGCCACGCAACGATTGCTGCGTTCTACTAGTCTACTTCAACCGAGATATCATCGAACGACGTTCGGATTCCATGAACCGATAACTACATGTATAAGAACATTTTCCACTGTTGAAAATCTTTTCGATTTTAATGAACCGACACATAAGTTTATTCAGAAAGTGTTACGATCGAATATTTTATAACTTGACTGATATATTCATTAAGACTTATTATATTGTCAGATGAATAAATGGAATAAATAAATAAATAAATAAATAAATAAACTTGTTGGAAAATCTGGCTGACCCCGCCAAAAGGCACTTGTTGAGTTTATTCAATAAGTTCCTTGAGGACTATATTGTTCCACATGACTGGAGACAAGTGAAAGTGATCGCCATTCAAAAACCAGGAAAACCAGCCTCCGATCACAATTCGTATCGGCCGATTGCTATGCTTTCCTGTATCTGGAAGTTGTTCGAAAAAATGATTCTCTTCCGTCTAGACAATTGGGTCGAAACTAATGGTTTGCTTTCAGATACACAATTTGGTTTCCGCAGGGGCAAAGGAACAAACGATTGTCATGCGTTGCTCTCAACAGAAATTTAAATGGCATTTGCCCGTAAAGAACAAATGGCATCAGTTTTCCTTAACATCAAGGGGGCTTCTATAAATATGCTATCTGAGAAGCTGCACCAGCATGGTCTTTCGCCGGTTTTAGATTCCTTTTTATGTAATCTATTGTCCGAGAAACACATGTATTTCGCGCATGGTGATTTGTCGACAATACGATTTAGCTACATGGGTCTTCCTCAGGGCTCATGCTTAAGCCCCCTTTTATACAATTTTTGCGTAAACAACATTGATCAATGTATCAACACATCTTGCACGCTAAGACAACTTTCCGATGACAGCGTTGTGTCCGTTACAGGACACAAAGCTGTCGATCTCCAAGGACCATTACAAGACACCCTCGACAACTTGTCGACATGGGCTCTTCAAATGGGTATCGAGTTATCTACGGAGAAAACTGAGCTGGTTGTATTTCCGAGGAAGCGAGAACCAGCACAATTACAGCTTCAACCAGGGGTGAAACCATAGCTCAGGTCTTCACATTTGCATATCTCGGGGTGTGGTTCGACTCCAAAGGCACTTGGGGGTGTCACATTAATTATCTGAAACAAAAATGCCAACAGAGAATCAACGTTCTTCGTACAATAACCGGATAATGGTGGAGTGCCCACATAGGAGATTATAATCAGGTATTACCAAACAACGATATTGTCCGTTATGGAATATGGGTGCTTCTGCTTCCGATCCGCCGCGAACACCCATTTCATTAAACTGGATAGAATTTAGTATCGTTGTTTGCGTATTGGTTTGCATGCAATCGACTCACACGATGAGCCTCGAAGTGCTGGCGGGCGTTCTTCCATCGAAAAACCGGTTCTGGGATCTCTCATATCGTTTGCTTATTCGATGCGACGTTTTGAATCCTCTGGTGATTGAAAACTTCGAAAGGTTAGTTGAGCCTAATTCTCAAACCCGTTTTATGTCCTTGTATTTTGATTATACGGCTCAGAATATTAATACTTCTTCGTTTGTTTTCAACCGTGCTCATTTCTTGGATAATTCTGATTCTGCTGTGTTTTTAGACACATCCATAAAAGAAGAGATTCATGGAATTCCGGATCACGTACGCCCTCAAGTGGCCCCTAATATCTTTAATAACAAATTTAGAACAGTCAACTGTGAAAAGATGTTTTTACTGACGGATCAAACATCAACAGGTCCACAGGTTTCGGCATCTTCAATCAAAACATCACCGCTTCGTTCAAACTCAGAGATACGGCTTCAGTCTACGTCGCAGAATTAGCTGCAGTCCGGTACACCCTCGAGATCATTGAAACCTTGCCCAAAGACCGTTACTTCATTGTCACGGACAGTCTAAGCTCAATAGAAGCTCTCCGGGCAATGAAGCCAGGAAAGTATCCCCCATATTGCCTGGGGAAAATACGGGAACACTTGCGAACTTTATCTGAGCGCTCTTATTCAATATCGTTAGTCTGGGTCCCTTCGCATTTTTCCTTTCCGGGCAATGAGAAGGCAGACTCATTGGCTAAGGTGGGCGCATTAGAAGGTGATATTTATGAAAGACCAATCTGATTCAATGAATTTTTCAGTATCTCTCGTCAGAAAACTCTCGAAAGTTGGCAAATTTCATGGAGCAATGGCGAACTGGGACGATGGCTACATTCCATTATCCCTAGGGTATCGACGAAACCTTGGTTCAAGGGGATGAACATGAGTCGTGATTTCATTCGCGGCTCATGTCAAATCACTATACATTCAACGCACATCTCCGGCGTATCGGGATCGTGGAGAACGGGCTGTGTACCTGTGGCGACGGTTATCAGAACATCGAGCATGTCGTGTGGTCGTGCGTAGAGTATCGCGACGCCAGGTCGAAGCTACTGGAATCCCTCAGGGCCCGAGGTAGACCGCCTGAGGTTCCGGTTCGGGATGTGTTGGCGAGTCGAGATAGTTCATATATGCTTCTCATATATCATTACCTCAAATACATCAATATACAAGTGTAATCTGTTACATCTTGCTTTGAAAGTTCCTTCTATTTATCGACGTTATTTCAACTGTGGCTAAGAATAATCTTCACCTGCAGGTTCGACACTAATTTCCGCCGATTCTCCCTATTTCTCATCTGTCCACCATCTTCATCGGAACTAACAAGATCTTTTGCTGTCACTAACCTTTTCGCTTCCTCCCTCCCCGTCTCTTCACCATCTCGATGTCAACTAATTAGATCTCTGTCGTTCTTAGTCATTTCATTCCCATATCCCCTTTTTACTCCGTTTTCCGCAATATTTACTTCGCTATTTTTTTTCATTTTTTCCGTAACAACACCATCATCGCCCACGGAAGGCCGCTCTAGTTTATCAACAGCATGCGGGCCACCCGCCGGTCTTTCGTAGCCGTGGGGTGTTTCCCGCGGACCCACACGGACCTGAGGATGCGGCCAGCGCTAAATATTTACCAACGCCATATGGAAGACTCTCATGCAATATTCAATTCACCGGCCACTGCCGATCGCCAGCTGAAGGCTGGATCGACTAAAGTCGACCCAATTATGACATTACCCAACAATACAACCCTAGTTTTAAGTTAGTCGTTAATTAAAATTAGTAAAAGCCCTTGGCATCTTAGAGCTTAAATAGTGTGCCTTTGAATATGTTACTATTGAATAAAAAAAATTGTTTTTTAGACGGAGCTTAGAATTTCTGTTTATAGGAGGACATAAACATTTAATATATTTATTACACTTTGCCTGGATTCCTTCAATGTGATCCTTGAAAGTGAGTTTTTTGTCATACGTTAAGTTAAATATTTAAACTTCTTTGTAGGCGACTGCAGATCACTCTTAGATGTCTACCTGTGGCTAACAGATTTGTATCGTCACAGAATAGCGATTTCTGACAACCAACGAGTAGATTTGGAAGAGCAGAAGTGAACATATTATACAAGATTGGAGCTACGCTCGAACCCTGCGGAACACCTGCTCGTACTGGTAGCAATTCAGATTTACAATTCTGATAGCTAACCTGAAGAGTACGATCAGTTAAATAATTTTGAATCATTTTGACCAAATAAATAGGATACTGAAAATCAGACATTTTTGCTATTAAACCTTTGTGCCAAACACTGTCGAATGCTTTTTCTATGTCTAGAAGAGCAACTCCAGTAGATAACCCAGAAGATTTATTTGCTTTTATCAGGTTCGTTACTCTGACAAGTTGATGAGTAGTTGAATGTTCATGACGAAATCCAAACTGCTCTGGTAAAAAAATTGAATTCTCATTTATATGAGACATCATTCTCAATAAGATAATTTTTTCAATAAGTTTTCTGATAGAAGAAAGTTAGTTGGTCAATAACTTGATGCTTCTGCTGGATTTTTATCAGGTTTGAGGATAGGAATTAGAGATGTGCGAAACAGCTCATATTGGTGAGCAGCTCCGAACCGATCAGCTCACCAAAATGAATCGATTCGATGTATCAGCTCATCAGCTCATTTAGTTTGAACTGATAATTAATTTTGTGACCGGTTTTTCTTGTGCCGTGAGAGGTAAGCGTTCTTACTGATAATGTTTCATTTAATCCGTTGAAGAAGGATAGATACTGGCATGGAAGAAATAACGAAACTTGGTGCAAACATTTCTTCTCGAAGATCCGTTCAGCTCGCATCTTATTCCTCGCTTCCCAATGCGGCGAACTGGGTAGCAAATGACTGAGCTGGTGAGCTGCGGTTCTTTTAAAAAGAGCTGTGAGCTGTCAGCTCACTTTTATTATTCGATTCATTGGAACAGCTCAGGAGCGAGTTGTCCATCTCTAATAGGAATTACTTTAGCGTTTTTCCATCTTTTTGGGAAGTAAGCTAATGAAAATCACTTGTTGAAAATTTTAACCAGGAGTCTCAAAGCAACATCGGAAAGATTTTTAATGAGAATATTAAAAATTCCATCATTAACAGGAGCTTTCATGTTTTTAAGTTTCTCAATAATTGTTTTAATTTCATCAAAATTCGTCTTAATAATGTCAGCTTGTGATAACACTTGGGTTGAAATATGATCATATTTCAGTGAGACTTCATTTTCAATAGGACTCACAACGTTCAAATTAAAATTGTGGACACTCTCGAACTGCTGAGCAAGTTTTTGAGCTTTTTCGCCATTTGTAAGAAGTATTTGATTTCCTTCGTTGAGAGCAGGAATTGGTTTCTGAGGTTTCTTAAGAACCTTAGAAAGTTTCCAGAAAGGTTTAGAATATAGTTTAATTTGTTCAACTTCTTTAGCGAAATTTTCATTTCGCAAAAGAGTAAATATATGTTTAATTTCTTTTTGTGAATCCTTAACTATGTTTTTCATAGCAGAATCACGAGAACGTTGATATTGTCGTCGACGAACATTTTTCAACCGAATGAGCAGTTGGAGATTGTCATCGATGATAGAAGAATTCAATTTAGTTTGAGCTTTGGGAACTGAAAGATTTCTAGCTTCGATAATGTAATGATGCAAATTATCAATTGTTGTGTCGATGTCCGCAGAATTTTCTAAAATAGTTTCATGATCCACTTGATTTTCAATGTGAGATCTGTAATCCAACCAATGATAGTTGAATATAGAACTACTTGGATTAATCAAAGATTCGTTGGAAAGTCTGAATGTTACAGGAAGACGATCTGAGTCAAAGTCAGCATGTGTAATCGGTTCACTACGAATGTGACTTTGATCTGTTAGAACCAGATCAATTGTAAAGGGGCTTTTCACGGAAGAGAAACAAGTCGGATTACTGGGATGAAGAACTGTAAAGTAACCAGCTGAGAGTTGATTATGAAGCATTTTACCATTACTGTTATTTTGCCTACAATTCCACTGGACATGCTTAGCATTTAGGTCCCCTATTAGGAAAAGTTTTTGCAAATCGCCTTTAAAGAAATTTAATTGTTCGCCGGTACATTGGAATGGCAAATATGCTCCAGCGATGAAATAAATTCCATGAATAGTTTCAACTTCGATTCCCAAGCTTTCAATAACTTTAGTATTGAAAGAAGGTAAAATTCGATGTTTAATTTGCCGTTGGACAAAAATGGCAACTCCACCACCCATTCCAGTAAACCTGTCAAATCGATGAACCACATAATGTGGATTACTTTTCAATTTGACATTTGGTTTAAAAAAAGTTTCTGTCACAATGGCAATATTAATTTTTGCCTGTCTCATATAGAAAGGTTATGCAATCACTGTGAAAACCGACTTTTGAACCGAGGCCCGGAGGGCCGAGTGTCATATACCATTCGACTCAGTTCGTCGAGTACGCAAAATGTCTGTGTGTGTGTGTATGTGTGTGTGTGTGTATGTGTGTGTGTGTGTGTGTATGTGCGTATGTGTGTATGTAACGTTTTTTTGCACTAACTTTTCTCGGAGATGGCTGAACCGATTTTCACAAACTTAGATTCAAATGAAAGGTCTTGTGGTCCCATACAAAATTCCTGAATATTATTTGGATCCGACTTCCGGTTCCGGAGTTATGGGGTAAAATGTGCAAAAAATTATGAAAATAATTGCACTAACTTTTCTCAGAGATGGCTGAATCGATTTTCACAAACTTAGATTCAAATGAAAGGTCTTTAGGTCCCATACAAAATTCCTGAATATTATTTGGATCCGACTTCCGGTTCGAGAGTTATGGGGTAAAATGTGCAAAAAAAAAGAAAATATGTGTTTTAACTTTTCTCATAGATGGCGCGACCGATTTTCACAAACTTAGGTTCAAATGAAAGGTCCTGTGGTCCCACACGCTATGCCTGAATTCCATGCGGATCCGACTTCCGGATCCGGAAATATAGGGTAAAATGTGTTAAAAATTGTACACCATCACTGAAAATGGGGAAAAACCTTGAAAAATTTTCTAAATCGACCTCAAATCTTTTCCAATTTGATGGTTTTTATCAGTAGACGGCCAAACATACCGATTTCGGTTATTCTTTTAAGAATCGAAGAAATTTTTTTTTGCCTTTCTCATATAGAAAGGTTATGCAATTACTGTGAAAACCGACGTTTGAACCGAGGCCCGGAGGGCCGAGTGTCATATACCATTCGACTCAGTTCGTCGAGTACGCAAAATGTCTGTGTGTGTGTGTTTGTGTGTGTGTGTATGTGCGTATGTGTGTATGTAATGTTTATTGCTCTAACTTTATAGGGTAAAATGTGCAAAAAAAATGAAAATATGTGTTCTAACTTTTCTCATAGATGGTGCAACCGATTTTCACAAACTTAGGTTCAAATGAAAGGTCCTATGGTCCCATACGTAATTCCTTAATTTCATCAGGATCCGACTTCCGGATCCGAAAATATAGGGTAAATTGTGTTAAAAATTTTATACCATCACTGAAAAGAGCGACAAACCGTAAAAAGTTTTCTAAATCGACCTCAAATCTTTTCCAATTGACATTTTTTATCAGTTGACGGTCAAACAAATCTATTTCGATTATTCTTTTAAGAATCGAAGAATAATATTTTGAAGAATACCACAGTATTATATATAATAGTTTCATTGATATGAGAAAGGCATCATTACACCACTAGGTGGATTAAAACAGATTTTTTGAACTTTGAGAAGATTATAAAATTCATCTTCACTCGATTTCAAAGATCGAGCATTCCAATTTAAAATATTTCAATAGCTATTTAACATCACTGTTATATTTTAAATTCATTATAATATTATTTGCGAATTGCCATCCGATTTGAAATGCTTCAAAAAGTGATGAAGTCGAATTCATTCGGATGATCATTTGAAAAAGTTGATCTAGTAGGTAGTATGTTTTGATTATTTACATTAGAAGAATTAAGTGGTAGATTTCTACCTGTTACCACTAGCATAACTGACATTAGAAGAAGATGATGACGAGGTCGATCTACCTGTCAATAAATTGTTTTCGTTACAATTGGAATGCGTACCTGTTTTTTATTTTAAATTCGAAGAAATAAGTGCCTTAGAAGAATTAGGCATGGCATTTGTAACGGTTTTTTTTTTCGTGAATACGACTTACTTTACTATGGGGTGCCTTTTCAAAATTTACCCTCTGAGACAGTGATAAGTTTTTGATCGTGAATATCTCTTGTTGTATCTAACGAATCAACATAATTTTTGCTACACGCCATCGGAAATATGATCACAATTTTATGATAAAATTATCAATTGTGTGAAATAATATCAAATAATTCAAAATTAAACTTTTCTGAAATGTTTGGTATAAACGAGTATCAAAGGGGATAATCCATAAGGCGCGTTTGCCTTGCTCGTATTTTTAAAGCTCATAGCTCAGTGATCTGTAGAAGGATTTATATAATCTAACTACCAATAGAATCGAAAATTTTTAACTTGAACGTGTATTGCAACAACATTGAAGTTTTTCAATAGTACACTATTGAAAAACCTGTCTCATTTTACCCATGTCAACACCAGCCAATCAGAACGCGTTCTGAGGAAGAGAACAAAATATCTGCTGCTGTACAATAAATCGTTCGAGAAAAATGTTCCGAAAAGTGTTGAATATCGTAGTGAGTTCCTCAATTTGGTCCTTCTGAATGCTAGAAACGAATCCCTACAGCAGATTGATATTTTCTTTCGATAAATTATTCAAATCCGAAATGAAAAAATCGACATTAAAATTCTGTATGCGGCTATTTTTGTAGCGGTTAGGACCGCCCATTTGTGAAAAAGCTACAAACGAAATCACGTAAAAAGAAAGCTCCTAACAAAAATAGGATCAGTTTGGATTCTATCGCCACTGCGAGCAGATGTATTTTGTGTCGTTTGCAAAGCTCGTTCAACAAATCCTAATAGTTATTTAGAAAACTTCTAGAGCCATTAGAACGGCTGATTTTGTGTAATGCTCTCCACCATTGCTTTTTCACCAATGCAAATGACTGGTAGCTGTGACGTAATCCCTCTTATCGGAAGCGAAACTAGCTTTGTAGACGACACAAAATACATCTGCTCGCAGTGGCAATAGAATCCAAACTGATCCTATTTTTGTTGAGAGGCTTGTTTTTACCTGATTTCGTTTGTAGATTTTTCACTAATGGGCGGTCCTAACGGCTATAAAAATGGCAGCATATAGAATTTTAATGTCGATTATTTCATTTCGGATGCTGTACGGGATTCATTCCTGTCTTTCAGAAGGACCGAATTGTGGAACTCACTACGATAATAAACACTGTTCGGAACATTTTCTCGAAGTACAGCAACAGATATTTTGTTCTCTTCCTCAGAACGCGTTCTGATTGGCTGATGTTGACATGGGTCAAATGAGACAGGTTTTTCAATAGTGTACTATTGAAATACTTCAATGCTTTTTCTTTACACGCTTAAGTTGAAAAATTTCGATTTTATTGGTAGTTAGATTATATAAATCCTTTCACAGATCACTGAGCTATGAGCTTTAAAAATACGAGCAAGGCAAACGCGCCTTGTGAATTATCCTCTTTGATACTCGTTTATACCAAAAATTTCAGAAGAGTTTAATTTTAAATTGTTTAAGATTATGTCACACAACTGAAAATTTTATCATAAAATTGTGATCATATTTCCGATAGCATGTAGCAAGAATTATGTTGATTCATTAGATACAACAGGGGATATTCACGATCAATTAGATACAACAGGGGATTATCACTTTCTCAGAGGGTAAATTTGGAAAAGGCACCCCATAGTAAAGCAAGTCGTATTCACGACAAAACCCAACTGACAATCTCTTAGAGAATTAGTTTAGATTATTTTGTGGAAATTTCAGAATGATCCATTGACTTTAGCGGTCGGAAAAGTCTTTATTCTGAAGGAAGAATTGCATAGCTGAAAACGCCGTCTTTCAATTTGTTCTTTGAATATCTCGCCTTCAAAAGCATGGATCAAAAATCTATACTGACAATATCTAGATAATTTACCCGGCCACTTCAAGGGTCATTTTGCACATTTGCGAGGGAGCATGGAGAGCAATGTAATACGCACAGCGAGCCACGTGGTTTTACGCATCCTACTGGCCTCAGCCCTTAAAATCTCAAATTGCCGCTAAAACGACGGTCATTAAAATAATGTCATGAAAACTGAAACACCGAAGTATTTGCATACAAAAAGCACATGCGGTTTGATAAAAGAAGGTATCATCTCACTGCTAGGTGAATAAAGCACGTTTTGTACTCAGATTTCAATAAAAAAACTGAGTGAAAAAGTACACAGTGCTGAAAACTCGGTAGAAATGGAAAATGCAATAATTGAGAATATTATAATATAATATACAACCAGTAGGTGGTTTTAAACCATTCATTAGTGTCAAATTAACGAAAGCTAGACGTTACACTGATTTTTCTGCATTTTCACTTGCAATGAACAAGCTTCTATTCTCTTTGATAAAAATATGCGATCGAGTATGCGATGCTGGGGCGTATTGTTCCCATCGAATTAATGGAACTGCTAGCTTAGCTTCTAGGCCAATATTAGGCTCCATACTTTTCATAGATTTCATTCCTTTGCGGAATCATTTCATCATTAAATCCTCTTTCGTAATCTGGAATGATGATCCATGTTTCAAATAAAGCTTGATTTATTCTTTATTTTCAATTATATCTGCTTACCATCCGAAACTTCTTCAAAAGCGTGCTGATTGTGCATGAGACCTTCGGAGAATACTTTTTTTTAAGTCAACACCTTGATTGAAGCTGGTAGCATTGAAGCTGGATTGAAGTTCATCCATTTTTTCAAACGTAACCTTTGCTATTCAACTATTAACTAATTGCAACCACCGTGACATTCGCACAACGCTTTCAATAAATCTCAAGTCGAAAGAAGTTTTTCTACCTTTAATGAGTTGAATTTTAATTATTTTATTTGCGAAACATATATATTGAGATGAATATTCTTTTATCCATTTTCCCAATTGGAGAAGTACTCATATCATCACCCTAAAACACACTGGCCTCCAATCTAGAACAGCTTGGTGACATTTGTGCACTTTTCGCTGTGTGAAATTCACAGTAATCGAGATCAAGTGAAGCCTTTTTTTGCGAAAAATGTTCCAGAGTTTAATGTCGTAGAAAATTACGCAATTTGACCCTCCTGAATGCTAGAAACGAATCCATAAGGCATATTGATAGTTTCGTTCAATAAATTAGGCCTATTGTATCATTGATCAATCCAGCGAATTAATGTTTTCTTTATTGGAAGATTATAACCGGTTGTAAACACTACACCTACACCAACCATATCAGTATCGCACCCACGTACAACAGTTCAGCCTGGAATTAGATGACGGAAGTCAGCGGCATCCATCGGAATTCGAATTCAACTCATCACTCTCCATCACAAACGCTTTCATAAAAGGTTCTTTTTAGAGCCAACATTATTTTATTATGAAGAGCTATACTGGTTATTTCATAATATTTGTGTTTCAGAATGTTAAATGTAACTAATCTGTACTTAAGTTTAGGTGCATCGTTTCAAATTCTACATACAATTTCGAGAGGTGGTAATCATTACGAACATTCCCCGACCCGTGTTGCTGCATATTTTGTTCCGCTACACTGTCTTTGAGTACATCGAGTACAGCTAGTTTTGAAACTGGTCTCTCCAACGATCCGGTCGAAGTTTTTATTTCAGCTCGACGAACCCTACCGTCTTTCCCTGGAATCACCTTTGTGACTCTACCACGTATCCAACTATTTCGTGTTCTATCGTCAACTATAAGTACTAAATCCCCAGGCTGGAGTGGTTTTGAATCGGTCAACCATTTCATTCGTCGATTAATATGCGGTAAATATTCTTTGATCCACCTGGTCCAAAACTGATCCAGCAAAACTTGTATTTGATTCCAGTTTGATCTGAGTGCTGTACTGCTATCTACAGGTCTTTTGATAGGTTGCACTACACCATTTGAACTGAGCATCAGAAAATGATTAGGAGTTAGAGCCTCATTATCTGCTGTTTCAAGAGGAACATAGGTCAATGGCCGAGAGTTGATTATTCCCTCCACTTCTGACAGTAACGTTCCAAAGGTTTCTTCGTCGGGCTTCTTGACAGGTGAGAGACTGAATAACGCAGTTTTTACCGAACGAACTAGGCGTTCCCATACGCCACCCATATGAGGCGCAGCCGGTGGGTTGAAATGCCATTGTGTAGCACAGTTGGTGAAGGTTTCAGCCAGGATGTGGTTGATGTTTTTCAGTTCTTCTTTTAGTTCCTTTCTTGCACCTTGAAAATTAGTGCCTTGGTCGCTGTATATCTGTTGTGGAGCCCCCCTACGAGCTATGAACCTACGAATCGCCATCTTACATGATTCGGCACTTAACGTGTAAGCAACCTCTAAATGTACAGCTCGTACTGTTAAACACGTGAAAAGCACCAGGGTATCTTTTTACGTTGCTCCGACCAATCGGTATTAAAAATGGTCCACAATAATCAACTCCTACAAATGTGAAAGGTCGTACATACGGGGTTAATCTGGATTCTGGCAGGGGAGCCATTCGAGGAATATGTGGAGATGTTTTATAGACTGCACACCATGTACACTGCCTGTATATTTTCCGAACCGTGGTTCTTAAACGAGTGATGTGAAATTTCTGCCCAATTTCATTTACTACAGTCTCTCCACTACCGTGTCCGTATCGTCGATGATAATAGTCTATGAGAAGTCCGGTAACGTGATGTTTTTTAGGAAAGAAAACAGGATATTTATTGGAATATGGTGCGTACTGAGCCGCTCCTATACGGCCTGCCATTCTCAGTATTCCACTTTGGTCCAAGAACGCAGGTAACCCATGTAACTCGCTTGTATTTCCTAATTTAATGGCGACACTCGGATTTTGTTGTTGACATCTCCTGATCATAGCTATCTCCTCTGAATACACTTCCAATTGGGCCCAACGCCAAATTGATTCCTCTGCTCTCTGTAGTTTATCTTGAGATAAAAATTCTATATCGGAGGTTAAATGTTTCCTCTGGCTGTTGCCAATGAACCGATATGCAAATGCTGTTGTGCGGAACAATCTCTCCCATTTAGAAAATCGTTGATAGTCTAATGGCGGTTCAAACATCTGTCTATGATGGACAATAATAGGACGTAACTCGACATCCGTTCCTGGTGGTGGTAGGTTGTTCTCCGGCCATTTTATCTCATATTCATTCAGAAAGTCTGGTGCACGGAACCATCGGTTTTCCTTTCGGAAGCTGGGTCCCTTACCCCATAGCCTCGTCTGCAACATTCAACCTGGTTGGAAACCATCTCCACTCGTCCAGTTTCGTTTCTTCGAGAATCTCGCTCACGTGGAACGCTATGAATCGAGGGTATCGTCGCGTATCAGATCGTATCCACGACAGTACTGTGCTTGAATCGCTCTACAAAACACGTCGTTTAATTATATATTGTTATTTATTTGAATGCATTTTGCCATACGTGATCCTAATACCGCTGCTTGCAATTCTAATCACGGCACTGTCATGGTTTTCAAAGGAGCAACTTTTGTTTTCGATGACACCAGTGCACAGCGGACATGGTTCTGGTCAACTATACGAAAATAGGCTACGCAAGCATAGGCACTTTCACTTGCATCGACGAACACGTGAAGTTCCAAAGTGTTTAAACTTTCTGTATTATACCCTGGGAAATAGCACCGAAGGACTTTGACATCACAAAGCTTGTTGAGTACTTCTATCCATCTTTTCCAACGCTCGAAAATCTCATCTGGAACTTTATCATCCCATCCTATATTGGTTTGCCATATATCCTGGATCAGACATTTACCATGTATAACGAAGGGAGCCACCAGACCTAATGGATCAAATATGCTAACCAATATATAACCAGTTCCGAATTTGAAATCCGGCTTTTGCGTGAACGGTTTTCACGTCGAGAGCTAATTGTATTGCTTCATTTTCCGTATCAACGCTGTCTAAATAATCGTCCACATAATGCTTCCCTATTATGGCTTCTGCAGCTTGTGGATAAAGATGCTTCCATTCTTCAGCATTCCGATTTTTGACAAAGTGCGCGGAACATGGAGAGCATGTCGAGCCGAAGGTTGCAAAATCCATAACGTACTCTTGAATTGGTAGCGCTGGACCATCCCGCCACAAGAAACGATGCGCTTGACGATCAAGAGGACGAATAACTATTTGGTGGAACATTTCCTTAATGTCACCAACTATAGCAACCTGGCGCTGACGAAATCCGAATAATACAGTCGGTAGTCGTATTTAGCAAAATATTCCGAGCTCGTAGATCGGCATCCGCTTCAATCAGCGACAACGTGCTAACACCCATGTTCTCTACGTTGAAGAACTCGTTTACCTTATCGTGCAGTTCTTGATCCAATGATCGAGCACAAATATGGTGATTAGTGAAATGTATAGAACTGTTCGTGCTTACACCGTGCATTGAACCAAATATAGTCCACCCAAGTTTGGTTTTGGCTGCGATGGGCTCATGTAATTTACCTTCTCGCCTCTTTAATGCGACGATGAGTTTAGCATTGTCCAGCCCTATTAAAATACGAGGAGTTCCCTCATTAAAGCTTTTCACAGGTATATTTTTCAAGTAAGGGAATCTTTCCGATAATTCATCAAAATCTAACGACTGTTTTGGAAGCGCAAGACTTTCGATTGTTCGGACATTCTCAATTGCGTGACGTTTATCGCTATTGGACGCCGAAATTTCTAAGTGTATCGATTTTGATTCTTTTTCCATAAGTTTCACATCGCTCGTCCACTGCAAACAGAGTGGTTCTGCATCTCCTTCAACACCCAATAACTCAGCTATTTCTTTTTCTAATAGGTTCAAGGATGATCCACTATCGAGAAAAGCCAAAGTGTTCACTTTGCAGTTTTTTTCCATGCAGTGTAACATGGATTATGCGAAATAAGGTTACGCATGGCAAGTGATGATGAACAGAAACTGTTCCCGAAATATTTTGTTGGGTTGAGAGCTCTCGCCTTCCAGGGTGCCACAGACTGGTATGGCGCACCTCATACCCATCTATCCCACAAACCGGAGATTTACATGGCCATCTTCCATGAGCAAATAAGCACCGTCTGCAAAGAGATAATTCCTGCACTATTTCCACCGGTCGTCCAAACTGCTCTCTTTGAAATTTCTGCAATCTATTACTCTGTGTCCATCTCTTTTACATACCGGACAAGGTTTCGGAGAGTCGAAGTGTTTATCGATATTTCGCTCGCGGATCTCATTTCGTTCGGTTTCGCATTGGTTTGACTCGTGATCTGTCGAGTGAATGTTGAGAAAGCCCTTGTCCTTGACCTTCGATTTCTCTATTTTTGACGCCGTCTCACCGTAGAATGTTACTTGACTGATCGCCGAAACAAGAGATGCCATATAGTCGCCGAAGGTACCTAAATTCACTATCTGTACACGCTTTTGGTGTAGCGCCCAATCGAGCTTGTTGGTCGTGGGTACTCTTGTAATAGAATTGGACACGACACCACTAAAAATTGGATCGATTCATTCGTCGAATCTGAGGAAAAGGAATTTTTCAAACGTGGTATCCGAGTCTGACCAGAAAGATAATCAATTCAGGTCTTCCGTAAAGCGTTTGAAGCGTTATAATAATTTGCGGAACGAAAGATGGATGAAGGAGACAACTGCGGACTGCTTCTAGAGCGTTACCTTTCAAACATCTCTGCAGTCTCATTAGATTTTCGGCATCCGAATAACCACACATTTATGTTGAGTTAGTGTAGCTACTGAAAAACAACGGCCAATCGACTGGATCACCATAGAAGATGGGGAGATTTGGAATAACGTGTCTGGCAGTGAGTTGTTGAGTGCTTGGTTCGAATATATGTGTTGGTGGGCTTACACTTTGTGTTTGCGATACGAAGGAGGAAGAAATAGGATTAGTGTAACACGGAACGCTAGTCAGAGTGGACGAGTACGTAGTGGGACTTTTACTAGGGTGCACCACTAGCGACGCGTTAGAGTCCGTGCGGTACGTTGATGCTGCAGATATTTTGCTTTGTGAGGTAGCTGCAGTAGAATTTCCCATAGGATTGCCCATAAGTATTCCTCTCCCTTCATCTGGAAATGTAACACAATGCTGAGATAATCCAAAGGTATCACCTCTTCTATTATTTCTAGCTACAACTGGAGATTGTGAAGGTGGATGCAGCTGGACCAATTGCTGCTGCAACTCTTGCACCTGTCGTTCCAGATCCCTTATAATAGTTTTATCATTAGGAGAGATGATGGACTCTCTATTAAGCATAAAATTACTTTGTTGCGTAGTAATAGGTGAGATTTGTTGATCGATTGCTTCAGGTACTGAAACCGGTAAGCTGGAACTTAAATGTGGAGACTCGATTTGATTTCTTAAGAATACATTATACTGATTTGGTGTTGTATATTGCCTACTCGTAATGCCTGCTTGAGAGTGAGGAACATTATTTTGACTGAAAGAAAAGGGTATCACGGCCACATCATTGTTTACAGCAGCGGTTCGTTTAGGAATTGCGCCAGTGTTCGTTGTGAGACCAGTGGATTCTTTTTCATTCACCGTACTGGTACCCATAGTCGACAGTCTCTGGGTTTGTATCCATTGTTGGACCTTGCTAGTAACACTTCGGATGCTACGATGACTCTTCTCGCTCGCATTGTCTTCCCCATCTATCTGCTCGGCATGTAGTAGCTCATACTTTTTCCCGATGAAATCTCGATTCAGCTTAGATTTATCCTCAAGCAACTTTTCCTGTATTGCCTTCTCTTCCTCTAAGCGAAGTAAGTCGAGTTCTATTCTGGTTGAAATTCTCGAATTCTCAGATCCTACTGAGCGTATATTCCCCGAGGATTTACTGCAAATAGCACAAATGTAACTATTATCCTTTAATGTTTCATCGACTCCCGCACTCGTAAAATGATACCATTGATCACATCAGTCACATTGAGCCATCATACTATCTGCAATGTCCGACTTGTTGCAAGCAGGACATTTTTCACCGATAAGCTGTTCCTCTAAAGATAGTATACGCACGGCGCTTAGTTTTTTTGGTTTGCTTTTAGGAGGCATAATAAAATTCTTGAAGAGGTTACTTCCTAATAAATAGTACTTACAATCAATAAGCACAATTTTACTTGTGGTGTGCTAAATGTTCTTCAGCCTAGCTGCTACTAATTCTCAACTGCTTATAGAAATTCTGTCATACTATTTATGCATCTTCAAATACTTCAAAGTTTACCTGTTTTGCTTTCAGATTGAATTTAAAATGTTTAAATGTTATTTCAAGAATGAAGTTCAATAAAAAGGACACAATATAAATTTACTGTTACTAGTTGAACACGCTAATTACACTCGCTACTATCGTGTTCGTTTGTCACAATTAGATTGTCATCGGATGTTAAGTCGATCAGGGGTGTAGCTTCAATGCATCATCGTTTTCAAGACGTGTACTCGAGAGGTGGTAATCATTACGAACACTTTGTATTTCACGAAAATATTATTTTTGGAAAATGCTCTGCATTTTGCATTTTTTTTTTAATTTTCGACTTTATGAAAGATTACAAACACAAGTACAAAATAAAATTTGGTTGAATACTACCGCTCTACTAATGGTAGTGGATTTTTATTATGTTAAAGTATCTTACTAAACTATGTAAAATGAAAAATGATAGAAATGACGCTGGGCAAACATGCATAAAGTGGTTTTCGTGGTTCAAACTTGTGATTTTTGTATATGGACAACAGGTATTATTTTCCGTACTACAGAAAAAGTGCATGTGTTGGGATCAACTGGGCGCTATTTATTATGAGATACTCAAATTATGTGACACCATAACTAGTTCCATATACATATTACACTTGCTGTGTTTGGACAGAGCATTGCATGAAAAGCGGACGGAATATGAAGATCTTCATGGCATTTTGCTTCATGACAATGCAAGACTCCATGTTTCGAAAGTTGTAAACAGGCCCGTACCCATGATTTCATTTCGGGAGGGGCCCCTAATTCTCGGTGTGCCTTTTACGGGAGCTTTCAACAAACACTTTAAACTTTTCTACTTTAACTAATTTTGTATTACATTTCGTTTACTGTCTTGTTATTTCTATAACACATGTCTGAGACCTTCTTAATAATTATATGTTTTTGATTTCGGGAGGGGCAAAGGCCCCCCCTCTGGGTACGTGACTGGTTGTAAAAGCTTTTTTTGCAATCGCTGCAATGAAAAGCTCTGCCACTGCCACCATTTTTTAGCAGATATTGTTCCACACGGTTGCCATTTGCTCCAATCCATGGCGCATAACTTTTCAGGTCAGTTTCAAAAACTACGACACCACTAAAAATTTGATCGATTCATTCGTCGAATCTGAGGAAAAGGAATTTTTCAAACGTGGTATCCGAGTCTGACCAGAAAGATGACAGAAAATGGTACATAACGATGGACTATACTTTGAAAAACGGTACTGCAATGCTACTCTCACTAAAATCATGAAACTTAGCAGAAAAAAAACGCTACTAATTTATTTCCAACGCCTATAAATAGATTTATATAACGACATTTATTTAGATGTTTTATGTTATGTATGTTATAAATATACTGATTTTATTTATCATATAGCCGTTTATTTAAATTTCACTCGCACCTACTTCATTTACAAAAGTATAGCCCTTGTCTTTGTGATTTTTATGTCAACCCCGTAAACAATTGAAAATAACCTTTAAGGTGCAGAGATGTGCAGGATCGCATAATGGTTTTTGAAAAGTAGAGAAAAAATTCTATAAAATCAAATACTATGTTATTGAACAGTGGCAGCCCTTTCCTACCTATATAGAACTCTAACTGCAAAACATCATCATTGCGTCATACATTTTGTATGGAAGGATGTAAAGAAAGTTTACAATAGCCTATCTTTGAGAGGATATGGAGAGATTATGTCTTCTTCAAAAATTTCGGTTTAACGTAATCCTTCTCTTTTCTGAGAATTCAAAAAAAATTATACAGTACAGGAAAAAATTGATTTTTTTATCTCTGCCACCTTGGCATCACTGTGCGACGGTGGCTGACTACCTGCTATTACTGTTCTCTCCCGCCTTCCAAAAATATATCTGCGTGAGAGAGGCATGTGGCAAGTTTAACAACCTAACAAATTCTTTAAATTTATGACGTCCTAGTGGTTTTGTAAAATTGTCTGCTCTTTGCATTTCGCTAATTATATATCTCAAAACTACGTTTTTCTCTCTTATTAATTCTCTAATGAACATATATTTTATATCAATTTGTTTTGTACGTTGGTGACTTCTGGGTTTTTCGGCGATCCGGATACAAGGTATATTATCTTCATTTATGGTGAATGGAATTGATTCAATTCCAACCTCACGCAATAAATTAGATAAACATATACCTTCCTTCGCTGCTCAAAGCGAGATCAGTTTAGCTTCTGTCCAAGATAGTGATACCATTGTCCGTTTCTTTGTTGACGAAGATACTGTATTTCCATATACGGTGAACATAGGTCCAGATATTGAACGTCGTTCATTATCATCGTTCGCGAAGTCTGCATCCGCGTATCCTTCGAGCGGAACGACATCTATCTCCTTGGTATATATTAGCTGGATGCCCTTGGTACCTTGTAGATACCTTAGAATGCGCTTGAATAGAACCCAATGAATGTCCCGAGGTGAACTCTTAAATCTAGCAAAAACATTCACTGCATAACAAATATCTGGTCTTGACATCAATGCCAGATATTGAAGAAATCCCAATAGGTAAGTCTCGTTGCTCAATTGTCCGTCTTTTTTTTTACTATTGAAAATGTGAATCAATGGGTGTGTGATAGGTTTGCAATCTTGCGTACTATACTTATTTAGGATTTTCTTAACGTATGATTCTTGAGATAGTTTCAAGATATGTTCATGAAATTTGATATTTAGGACTAGGAAATTTCTCATTACGCCTAATCTATCATTTCAATGGTGATTTTTCAAGATATATGAAAATTCTACTAAGTGGACTGAGAAGGGTTTTGCCTTTCTCTATAGAAAGGTATTAGAATTGCTGGAAAAACCGACTTTCGAACGGAGCCTCGGAGACCCATAGTGTTATATACCATTCGACTCAGCTCGACGAGATCGGAAAATGTCTGTGTGTGTGTGTGTGTGTATGTGTGTGTGTATGTGTGTATGTGTGTGTGTATGTGTGTGCACTTTTCGAAGATATTTGAACGCGCTCAATTTTCTCAGAGATGGCTCAACCGATTTTAACAAACTTGGGCTCGTTTGAAAGCTACTATCGGGGCATTGATCAAGTTCGAAGATAAAATGGCTGTGACTTTTGGTTCCGGAGATATGATTGTATAAGTGACGTAACCGACAAAAAGCGTTGTATTTGAACGCGCTCAATTTTCTCAGAGATGACTGAACCGATTTGAACAAACTTGGACTCGTTTGAAAGCTACTGGCGGGCCATTGATCAAGTTCGAAGATCAAATGGCTGTGACTTTTGGTTCCGGAGATATGGTTGTATAAGTGACGTAACCGACAAAAAGCGTTGTATTTGAACGCGCTCAATTTTCTCAGAGATGGCTGATCCGATTTTAACAAACTTGGACTCGTTTGAAAGCTACTGTCGGGCCGTTGATCAAGTTCGAAGATAAAATGGTTGTGACTTTTGGTTCCAGATATATGATGGTATAAGTGACGTAACCGACAAAACACGTTGATTTTTACCGCTCTTGTATATATAAGGGTGCCAAAATTTTGGGATCAACTCTATTTTCGTAAAGTTCTAGTGCTCAAAAGTTTAAGCACCTCAAAAAAAGCCTTCATGCAAAATTTGACCTAAATCGGACATGCTTAAGGGGTGCTGCCCGGTGGTAAAGGTTTGACAATTATCGATCTTGAAAAAGCACCATAGGGGGGAGTACATGAAATTTCCAAAATCGAAAATTTTGTTGATGCCAAAACTCTTAAAACTGCATAAAACATCGAAATTTAGTGTCATCTCAAAAAAAATTTTTTTGAAAACATCAACTTTCTGGGACTTAGAAAAATTTTCATATTTTTCCTAAGTCCCAAAAAGTCGATTTTTTCAAAAATATTTTTTTTCGAGATGACACTAAATCTCGACGTTTCATGCAATTCTAAGCCTTTTGGCATCAAAAATTTTTTTTCGATTTCGAAAATTTCATGTACTCCCCCCTATGGTGATTTTTAAAGATATATGAAAATTCCACTAAGTGGACTAAGAAGGGTTTTGCCTTTCTCTATAGAAAGGTATTAGAATTGCTGGAAAAACCGACTTTCGAACGGAGCCTCGGAGACCCATAGTGTTATATACCATTCGACTCAGCTCGACGAGATCGGAAAATGTCTGTGTGTGTGTGTGTGTGTGTGTGTGTGTGTGTGTATGTGTGTGTATGTGTGTATGTGTGTGTGTATGTGTGTGCACTTTTCGAAGATATTTGAACGCGCTCAATTTTCTCAGAGATGGCTCAACCGATTTTAACAAACTTGGGCTCGTTTGAAAGCTACTATCGGGGCATTGATCAAGTTCGAAGATAAAATGGCTGTGACTTTTGGTTCCGGAGATATGATTGTATAAGTGACGTAACCCACAAAAAGCGTTGTATTTGAACGCGCTCAATTTTCTCAGAGATGGCTGAACCGATTTGAACAAACTTGGACTCGTTTGAAAGCTTCTGGCAGGCCATTGATCAAGTTCGAAGATCAAATGGCTGTGACTTTTGGTTCCGGAGATATGATTGTATAAGTGACGTAACCGACAAAAAGCGTTGTATTTGAACGCGCTCAATTTTCTCAGAGATGGCTGATCCGATTTTAACAAACTTGGGCTCGTTTGAAAGCTACTGTCGGGCCGTTGATCAAGTTCGAAGATCAAATGGTTGTGACTTTTGGTTCCAGATATATGATGGTATAAGTGACGTAACCGACAAAATACGTTGATTTTTACCGCTCTTGTATATATAAGGGTGCCAAAATTTTGGGATCAACTCTATTTTCGTAAAGTTCTAGTGCTCAAAAGTTTAAGCACCTCGAAAAAAGCCTTCATGCAAAATTTGACCTAAATCGGACATGCTTAAGGGGTGCTGCCCGGTGGTAAAGGTTTGACAATTATCGATCTTGAAAAAGCACCATAGGGGGGAGTACATGAAATTTCCAAAATCGAAAATTTTTTTTGATGCCAAAACTCTTAAAACTGCATAAAACATCGAAATTTAGTGTCATCTCAAAAAAAAATTTTTTCGAAAAAATCAACTTTCTGGGACTTAGAAAAATTTTCATAATTTTTCTAAGTCCCAAAAAGTCGATTTTTTCAAAAAAATTTTTTTTCGAGATGACACTAAATCTCGACGTTTCATGCAATTCTAAGCCTTTTGGCATCAAAAATTTTTTTTCGATTTCGAAAATTTCATGTACTCCCCCCTATGGTGATTTTTGCCTTTCTCTATAGAAAGGTATTAGAATTGCTGGAAAAACCGACTTTCGAACGGAGCCTCGGAGACCCATAGTGTTATATACCATTCGACTCAGCTCGACGAGATCGGAAAATGTCTGTGTGTGTGTGTGTGTGTGTGTGTGTGTGTGTATGTGTGTATGTGTGTATGTGTGTGCACTTTTCGAAGATATTTGAACGCGCTCAATTTTCTCAGAGATGGCTCAACCGATTTTAACAAACTTGGGCTCGTTTGAAAGCTACTATCGGGGCATTGATCAAGTTCGAAGATAAAATGGCTGTGACTTTTGGTTCCGGAGATATGATTGTATAAGTGACGTAACCGACAAAAAGCGTTGTATTTGAACGCGCTCAATTTTCTCAGAGATGGCTGAACCGATTTGAACAAACTTGGACTCGTTTGAAAGCTACTGGCGGGCCATTGATCAAGTTCGAAGATCAAATGGTTGTGACTTTTGGTTCCGGAGATATGATTGTATAAGTGACGTAACCGACAAAAAGCGTTGTATTTGAACGCGCTCAATTTTCTCAGAGATGGCTGATCCGATTTTAACAAACTTGGGCTCGTTTGAAAGCTACTGTCGGGCCGTTGATCAAGTTCGAAGATCAAATGGTTGTGACTTTTGGTTCCAGATATATGATGGTATAAGTGACGTAACCGACAAAACACGTTGATTTTTACCGCTCTTGTATATATAAGGGTGCCAAAATTTTGGGATCAACTCTATTTTCGTAAAGTTCTAGTGCTCAAAAGTTTAAGCACCTCGAAAAAAGCCTTCATGCAAAATTTGACCTAAATCGGACATGCTTAAGGGGTGCTGCCCGGTGGTAAAGGTTTGACAATTATCGATCTTGAAAAAGCACCATAGGGGGGAGTACATGAAATTTCCAAAATCGAAAATTTTTTTTGATGCCAAAACTCTTAAAACTGCATAAAACATCGAAATTTAGTGTCATCTCAAAAAAAAATTTTTTTGAAAAAATCAACTTTCTGGGACTTAGAAAAATTTTCATATTTTTTCTAAGTCCCAAAAAGTCGATATTTTCAAAAAATTTTTTTTTCGAGATGACACTATATTTTGACGTTTCATGCAATTCTAAGCCGTTTGGCATCAAAAATTTTTTTTCGATTTCGAAAATTTCATGTACTCCCCCCTATGGTGATTTTTCAAGATATATGAAAATCCCACTAAGTGGACTAAGAAGGCTTTTTGCCTTTCTCTATAGAAAGGTATTAGAATTGCTGGAAAAACCGACTTTCGAACGGAGCCTCGGAGACCCATAGTGTTATATACCATTCGACTCAGCTCGACGAGATCGGAAAATGTCTGTGTGTGTGTGTGTGTGTGTGTGTGTGTATGTGTGTATGTGTGTATGTGTGTGCACTTTTCGAAGATATTTGAACGCGCTCAATTTTCTCAGAGATGGCTCAACCGATTTTAACAAACTTGGGCTCGTTTGAAAGCTACTATCGGGGCATTGATCAAGTTCGAAGATAAAATGGCTGTGACTTTTGGTTCCGGAGATATGATTGTATAAGTGACGTAACCGACAAAAAGCGTTGTATTTGAACGCGCTCAATTTTCTCAGAGATGGCTGAACCGATTTGAACAAACTTGGACTCGTTTGAAAGCTACTGGCGGGCCATTGATCAAGTTCGAAGATCAAATGGTTGTGACTTTTGGTTCCGGAGATATGATTGTATAAGTGACGTAACCGACAAAAAGCGTTGTATTTGAACGCGCTCAATTTTCTCAGAGATGGCTGATCCGATTTTAACAAACTTGGGCTCGTTTGAAAGCTACTGTCGGGCCGTTGATCAAGTTCGAAGATCAAATGGTTGTGACTTTTGGTTCCAGATATATGATGGTATAAGTGACGTAACCGACAAAACACGTTGATTTTTACCGCTCTTGTATATATAAGGGTGCCAAAATTTTGGGATCAACTCTATTTTCGTAAAGTTCTAGTGCTCAAAAGTTTAAGCACCTCGAAAAAAGCCTTCATGCAAAATTTGACCTAAATCGGACATGCTTAAGGGGTGCTGCCCGGTGGTAAAGGTTTGACAATTATCGATCTTGAAAAAGCACCATAGGGGGGAGTACATGAAATTTCCAAAATCGAAAATTTTTTTTGATGCCAAAACTCTTAAAACTGCATAAAACATCGAAATTTAGTGTCATCTCAAAAAAAAATTTTTTTGAAAAAATCAACTTTCTGGGACTTAGAAAAATTTTCATATTTTTTCTAAGTCCCAAAAAGTCGATATTTTCAAAAAATTTTTTTTTCGAGATGACACTATATTTTGACGTTTCATGCAATTCTAAGCCGTTTGGCATCAAAAATTTTTTTTCGATTTCGAAAATTTCATGTACTCCCCCCTATGGTGATTTTTCAAGATATATGAAAATCCCACTAAGTGGACTAAGAAGGCTTTTTGCCTTTCTCTATAGAAAGGTATTAGAATTGCTGGAAAAACCGACTTTCGAACGGAGCCTCGGAGACCCATAGTGTTATATACCATTCGACTCAGCTCGACGAGATCGGAAAATGTCTGTGTGTGTGTGTGTGTGTGTGTATGTGTGTATGTGTGTATGTGTGTGCACTTTTCGAAGATATTTGAACGCGCTCAATTTTCTCAGAGATGGCTCAACCGATTTTAACAAACTTGGGCTCGTTTGAAAGCTACTATCGGGGCATTGATCAAGTTCGAAGATAAAATGGCTGTGACTTTTGGTTCCGGAGATATGATTGTATAAGTGACGTAACCGACAAAAAGCGTTGTATTTGAACGCGCTCAATTTTCTCAGAGATGGCTGAACCGATTTGAACAAACTTGGACTCGTTTGAAAGCTACTGGCGGGCCATTGATCAAGTTCGAAGATCAAATGGTTGTGACTTTTGGTTCCGGAGATATGATTGTATAAGTGACGTAACCGACAAAAAGCGTTGTATTTGAACGCGCTCAATTTTCTCAGAGATGGCTGATCCGATTTTAACAAACTTGGGCTCGTTTGAAAGCTACTGTCGGGCCGTTGATCAAGTTCGAAGATCAAATGGTTGTGACTTTTGGTTCCAGATATATGATGGTATAAGTGACGTAACCGACAAAACACGTTGATTTTTACCGCTCTTGTATATATAAGGGTGCCAAAATTTTGGGATCAACTCTATTTTCGTAAAGTTCTAGTGCTCAAAAGTTTAAGCACCTCGAAAAAAGCCTTCATGCAAAATTTGACCTAAATCGGACATGCTTAAGGGGTGCTGCCCGGTGGTAAAGGTTTGACAATTATCGATCTTGAAAAAGCACCATAGGGGGGAGTACATGAAATTTCCAAAATCGAAAATTTTTTTTGATGCCAAAACTCTTAAAACTGCATAAAACATCGAAATTTAGTGTCATCTCAAAAAAAAATTTTTTTGAAAAAATCAACTTTCTGGGACTTAGAAAAATTTTCATATTTTTTCTAAGTCCCAAAAAGTCGATATTTTCAAAAAATTTTTTTTTCGAGATGACACTATATTTTGACGTTTCATGCAATTCTAAGCCGTTTGGCATCAAAAATTTTTTTTCGATTTCGAAAATTTCATGTACTCCCCCCTATGGTGATTTTTCAAGATATATGAAAATCCCACTAAGTGGACTAAGAAGGCTTTTTGCCTTTCTCTATAGAAAGGTATTAGAATTGCTGGAAAAACCGACTTTCGAACGGAGCCTCGGAGACCCATAGTGTTATATACCATTCGACTCAGCTCGACGAGATCGGAAAATGTCTGTGTGTGTGTGTGTGTGTGTGTGTGTATGTGTGTATGTGTGTATGTGTGTGCACTTTTCGAAGATATTTGAACGCGCTCAATTTTCTCAGAGATGGCTCAACCGATTTTAACAAACTTGGGCTCGTTTGAAAGCTACTATCGGGGCATTGATCAAGTTCGAAGATAAAATGGCTGTGACTTTTGGTTCCGGAGATATGATTGTATAAGTGACGTAACCGACAAAAAGCGTTGTATTTGAACGCGCTCAATTTTCTCAGAGATGGCTGAACCGATTTGAACAAACTTGGACTCGTTTGAAAGCTACTGGCGGGCCATTGATCAAGTTCGAAGATCAAATGGTTGTGACTTTTGGTTCCGGAGATATGATTGTATAAGTGACGTAACCGACAAAAAGCGTTGTATTTGAACGCGCTCAATTTTCTCAGAGATGGCTGATCCGATTTTAACAAACTTGGGCTCGTTTGAAAGCTACTGTCGGGCCGTTGATCAAGTTCGAAGATCAAATGGTTGTGACTTTTGGTTCCAGATATATGATGGTATAAGTGACGTAACCGACAAAACACGTTGATTTTTACCGCTCTTGTATATATAAGGGTGCCAAAATTTTGGGATCAACTCTATTTTCGTAAAGTTCTAGTGCTCAAAAGTTTAAGCACCTCGAAAAAAGCCTTCATGCAAAATTTGACCTAAATCGGACATGCTTAAGGGGTGCTGCCCGGTGGTAAAGGTTTGACAATTATCGATCTTGAAAAAGCACCATAGGGGGGAGTACATGAAATTTCCAAAATCGAAAATTTTTTTTGATGCCAAAACTCTTAAAACTGCATAAAACATCGAAATTTAGTGTCATCTCAAAAAAAAATTTTTTTGAAAAAATCAACTTTCTGGGACTTAGAAAAATTTTCATATTTTTTCTAAGTCCCAAAAAGTCGATATTTTCAAAAAATTTTTTTTTCGAGATGACACTATATTTTGACGTTTCATGCAATTCTAAGCCGTTTGGCATCAAAAATTTTTTTTCGATTTCGAAAATTTCATGTACTCCCCCCTATGGTGATTTTTCAAGATATATGAAAATCCCACTAAGTGGACTAAGAAGGCTTTTTGCCTTTCTCTATAGAAAGGTATTAGAATTGCTGGAAAAACCGACTTTCGAACGGAGCCTCGGAGACCCATAGTGTTATATACCATTCGACTCAGCTCGACGAGATCGGAAAATGTCTGTGTGTGTGTGTGTGTGTGTGTGTGTGTGTATGTGTGTATGTGTGTATGTGTGTGCACTTTTCGAAGATATTTGAACGCGCTCAATTTTCTCAGAGATGGCTCAACCGATTTTAACAAACTTGGGCTCGTTTGAAAGCTACTATCGGGGCATTGATCAAGTTCGAAGATAAAATGGCTGTGACTTTTGGTTCCGGAGATATGATTGTATAAGTGACGTAACCGACAAAAAGCGTTGTATTTGAACGCGCTCAATTTTCTCAGAGATGGCTGAACCGATTTGAACAAACTTGGACTCGTTTGAAAGCTACTGGCGGGCCATTGATCAAGTTCGAAGATCAAATGGTTGTGACTTTTGATTCCGGAGATATGATTGTATAAGTGACGTAACCGACAAAAAGCGTTGTATTTGAACGCGCTCAATTTTCTCAGAGATGGCTGATCCGATTTTAACAAACTTGGGCTCGTTTGAAAGCTACTGTCGGGCCGTTGATCAAGTTCGAAGATCAAATGGTTGTGACTTTTGGTTCCAGATATATGATGGTATAAGTGACGTAACCGACAAAACACGTTGATTTTTACCGCTCTTGTATATATAAGGGTGCCAAAATTTTGGGATCAACTCTATTTTCGTAAAGTTCTAGTGCTCAAAAGTTTAAGCACCTCGAAAAAAGCCTTCATGCAAAATTTGACCTAAATCGGACATGCTTAAGGGGTGCTGCCCGGTGGTAAAGGTTTGACAATTATCGATCTTGAAAAAGCACCATAGGGGGGAGTACATGAAATTTCCAAAATCGAAAATTTTTTTTGATGCCAAAACTCTTAAAACTGCATAAAACATCGAAATTTAGTGTCATCTCAAAAAAAAATTTTTTTGAAAAAATCAACTTTCTGGGACTTAGAAAAATTTTCATATTTTTTCTAAGTCCCAAAAAGTCGATATTTTCAAAAAATTTTTTTTTCGAGATGACACTATATTTTGACGTTTCATGCAATTCTAAGCCGTTTGGCATCAAAAATTTTTTTTCGATTTCGAAAATTTCATGTACTCCCCCCTATGGTGATTTTTCAAGATATATGAAAATCCCACTAAGTGGACTAAGAAGGCTTTTTGCCTTTCTATTAGTATTAGAATTGCTGGAAAAACCGACTTTCGAACGGAGCCTCGGAGACCCATAGTGTTATATACCATTCGACTCAGCTCGACGAGATCGGAAAATGTCTGTGTGTGTGTGTGTGTGTGTGTGTATGTGTGTATGTGTGTATGTGTGTGCACTTTTCGAAGATATTTGAACGCGCTCAATTTTCTCAGAGATGGCTCAACCGATTTTAACAAACTTGGGCTCGTTTGAAAGCTACTATCGGGGCATTGATCAAGTTCGAAGATAAAATGGCTGTGACTTTTGGTTCCGGAGATATGATTGTATAAGTGACGTAACCGACAAAAAGCGTTGTATTTGAACGCGCTCAATTTTCTCAGAGATGGCTGAACCGATTTGAACAAACTTGGACTCGTTTGAAAGCTACTGGCGGGCCATTGATCAAGTTCGAAGATCAAATGGTTGTGACTTTTGGTTCCGGAGATATGATTGTATAAGTGACGTAACCGACAAAAAGCGTTGTATTTGAACGCGCTCAATTTTCTCAGAGATGGCTGATCCGATTTTAACAAACTTGGGCTCGTTTGAAAGCTACTGTCGGGCCGTTGATCAAGTTCGAAGATCAAATGGTTGTGACTTTTGGTTCCAGATATATGATGGTATAAGTGACGTAACCGACAAAACACGTTGATTTTTACCGCTCTTGTATATATAAGGGTGCCAAAATTTTGGGATCAACTCTATTTTCGTAAAGTTCTAGTGCTCAAAAGTTTAAGCACCTCGAAAAAAGCCTTCATGCAAAATTTGACCTAAATCGGACATGCTTAAGGGGTGCTGCCCGGTGGTAAAGGTTTGACAATTATCGATCTTGAAAAAGCACCATAGGGGGGAGTACATGAAATTTCCAAAATCGAAAATTTTTTTTGATGCCAAAACTCTTAAAACTGCATAAAACATCGAAATTTAGTGTCATCTCAAAAAAAAATTTTTTTGAAAAAATCAACTTTCTGGGACTTAGAAAAATTTTCATATTTTTTCTAAGTCCCAAAAAGTCGATATTTTCAAAAAATTTTTTTTTCGAGATGACACTATATTTTGACGTTTCATGCAATTCTAAGCCGTTTGGCATCAAAAATTTTTTTTCGATTTCGAAAATTTCATGTACTCCCCCCTATGGTGATTTTTCAAGATATATGAAAATCCCACTAAGTGGACTAAGAAGGCTTTTTGCCTTTCTCTATAGAAAGGTATTAGAATTGCTGGAAAAACCGACTTTCGAACGGAGCCTCGGAGACCCATAGTGTTATATACCATTCGACTCAGCTCGACGAGATCGGAAAATGTCTGTGTGTGTGTGTGTGTGTGTGTATGTGTGTATGTGTGTATGTGTGTGCACTTTTCGAAGATATTTGAACGCGCTCAATTTTCTCAGAGATGGCTCAACCGATTTTAACAAACTTGGGCTCGTTTGAAAGCTACTATCGGGGCATTGATCAAGTTCGAAGATAAAATGGCTGTGACTTTTGGTTCCGGAGATATGATTGTATAAGTGACGTAACCGACAAAAAGCGTTGTATTTGAACGCGCTCAATTTTCTCAGAGATGGCTGAACCGATTTGAACAAACTTGGACTCGTTTGAAAGCTACTGGCGGGCCATTGATCAAGTTCGAAGATCAAATGGTTGTGACTTTTGGTTCCGGAGATATGATTGTATAAGTGACGTAACCGACAAAAAGCGTTGTATTTGAACGCGCTCAATTTTCTCAGAGATGGCTGATCCGATTTTAACAAACTTGGGCTCGTTTGAAAGCTACTGTCGGGCCGTTGATCAAGTTCGAAGATCAAATGGTTGTGACTTTTGGTTCCAGATATATGATGGTATAAGTGACGTAACCGACAAAACACGTTGATTTTTACCGCTCTTGTATATATAAGGGTGCCAAAATTTTGGGATCAACTCTATTTTCGTAAAGTTCTAGTGCTCAAAAGTTTAAGCACCTCGAAAAAAGCCTTCATGCAAAATTTGACCTAAATCGGACATGCTTAAGGGGTGCTGCCCGGTGGTAAAGGTTTGACAATTATCGATCTTGAAAAAGCACCATAGGGGGGAGTACATGAAATTTCCAAAATCGAAAATTTTTTTTGATGCCAAAACTCTTAAAACTGCATAAAACATCGAAATTTAGTGTCATCTCAAAAAAAAATTTTTTTGAAAAAATCAACTTTCTGGGACTTAGAAAAATTTTCAAATTTTTTTAAGTCCCAAAAAGTCGATATTTTCAAAAAATTTTTTTTTCGAGATGACACTATATTTTGACGTTTCATGCAATTCTAAGCCGTTTGGCATCAAAAATTTTTTTTCGATTTCGAAAATTTCATGTACTCCCCCCTATGGTGATTTTTCAAGATATATGAAAATCCCACTAAGTGGACTAAGAAGGCTTTTTTTAGATTAGCATCACTGTTCTTATACAAATAGGCAACGCAAATGTCAAGCACTAGTTTGGAAAAATGATGCTGACTGTGTGACATAAACACTGAAGCATGCTTTTGTGAACTACTCGAATCAGGCTGAATCAATTGGTGACAAAATTAGCATCTAAAATATTTAATAAAAGTATGAAACATATTTTCATGAGACTGTTATGAAAGAAGAGAAAGGCATTATCATACCACTAGGTGGATTAAAACAGGTTTTTTAGATTAGCATTACTGTTCTCATACAAATAGGCAACACAAATGTCAAGCACTAGTTTGGAAAAATGATGCTGACTGTGTAAAATAAACACTGAAGCATGCTTTTGTGAACTACTCGAATCAATCTGAATCAATTGGTGTCTAAATTTATTTCATAACATATGAAACATATTTTCATGAGACTGTTATGAAAGAAGAGAAAGGCATTATCACACCACTAGGTGGATTAAGAAGGGTTTTTTAGATTAGCATCACTGTTCTCATACAAATAGGCAAGGCAAATGTCAAGCACTAGTTTGGAAAAATGATGCTGACTGTGTGACATAAACACTGAAGCATGCTTTTGTGAACTACTCGAATCAATCTGAATCAATTGGTGTCAAAATTAGTATCCGAAATTATTTAATAAAAGTAACACATATATTTTCAGTAAGACTGTTATGAAAAAAGAGAAAGTCATTATCACGCCACTAGGTGGATTAAGAAGAGTTTTTTTTGGAAATTATCAACAATTTTCATGAAACATTAAATTCATTTGTGATATAGAAAAAGAGAATAGTTTACATTTCTTAGACATTCGTATTGTAAGGGAAGCAAAAAACCAATCTTTTGAAATATACAGGAAGCCGACCAATACGGATATAATCATACCACATACTTCAAATCCCTCCCACCAGCATAAAATGGCGGCTTTTCATCATATGATTCATATAATGCTCACACTGCCCCTCAGACAGAATGCTGCAATTGAAACGAAAAAAATCATATCTGATATTGGAAAGCTAAACGGTTATCCGGGGCGATCAATTCAAACAATCTTCAATAAAAAAAATAAGATATTGATAAAAAAAACAGACATTGATCTAACCAACCTAAAATTTAAAGAGAATTTCAGTAGATTTCAACACAGATATTGCACATCCGCTCAAATCCAAACTGAAAAGGTTTGGTTTGAATGTAGTTTTCACTGATGAGGAACGCAAAAAGCATTTCGAAAAACCGGTATTTGGTCGTTCACTATTATAACGAAACAGGTTCACTATCATAACGAAACAGGTTTTTTCATAGTTAAATCCAAAGGAACCTATGATTTCTTTCTTTAAGACGGTTTACCTCTTTATATTTGCTAGTTAATTTAGTAGTATATTTGCTAGTTAATCTAGTTTATATTTGCTAGTTAAACTAGTAGTTTGCCGACCATGAGAGTCTGTAATCAAATAAATCAACCATTGATAATTCCACAAAAAATCTGCTGGATTTTATTCAAGTTCGACTACTATTATTTTTTTTTTCAAAATTCACAGAGAATTGTAAATAAATAGGTAGGTCATATTAGTGTATGGTTGAATGAACCGAATGTCACTATGCCGATATCCAGTTTTTAGTTGCGGGTATACAAACAATAGTAATTAAATGGAATAAAATGTAGCTCACTTCACTTTCTCACACATGATTGAATAGATTTTCATTAACTTGAATTTAAGTGTATTATATCAATGTAGCAGTATTATGCAACAGAAATTTTCAAAATAATTTTGTAAACTTTTTTAAATTGTAGTATTTCGGGGAATTTCTGCTGTAATATACAGGAGAAAATCAAAGTGAGAAAGGCATCTTTACACCACTAGGAGGATTAAAACAGGTTTTATGTATTAAATCATAAAGCGCAAGTAATATAACATTCACCAGATAGTCAAATTAAAACGCAGTAGATACTTAAAAACATGATCGCTACATCTGGAAACATAAATGTACCATGACATCATTTGTAGTCCGGAATCAGCTATGTGAACGAGTTCCTAGTATTCAAAGAGTCGTTTCATGTACATATTTAATTTAATTAATGTAATTATTGACCTAATATTAAAATATGGCGAAAAAATTCGCCAAACTTAAAAAAAATGTTTCATACTTACAAACATTTATATTTTGTGTTGTCTGTGCGCTGATATACCTGCATATAATCAAAAACGCAATCGAAAACACTACAACCAATGTGTGCTTTTTTGACATTCTAAATTTATTAATCGAATTGGCACTATTTACAACATAACTAGTCAAGAGGGAAAATTGAAATGAAATAATAAATTCTAACGAACTTTGTCACGTTTTTGTTTTCAAGGAGCCATAACATGTAGTAACATAGCAACGAATGGTAGACTTTAAGTAAGTAATCGTAATTGTTCAAACCTTTGATACCGCTGGTACCATCGATATCTAGTAAAATGAATAGATTGATTATGTCGTTTAGTTACCTCCGGCTTTTTAACAATAATGATTGAACACGAATTTTTTAGTTACTCAAATGCTATAATACTATAATTAAATCAAATAGTAGTACGGTCTGGGAAGACATCCTGCTAACTTTGTAATCGGAAATTCGCATTTTGCAAGCCAGAAATTCGCATTTCGCATTGAATGACTACTGATGTTTTTTTTTACCTTTTTGCCTTTTTCATGTAGAAATGTTATATAATCACTGTATACACCGACTTTCGAACCGAGGCCCGGAGGGCCAAATGTCATATACCATTCGACACAGCTGAGCAAATATATCTGTGTGTATGTAAGTGTGTGTGTGACAAATATTGTCACTCACTTTTCTCGGAAATCGCCAGAACCGATTTTCACAAACTTAGATTCAAATGAAAGGTCTCATGGCCCCATACAAACTATCTGAATTTCATTTGGATCCGACTTCCGGTTATAGAGAGTGATATGTACCAAAATTGTGAAAATAATGTCATTAACTTTTCTCGGAGATGGCAGAACAGATTTTCATAAATGTAAAATTCAGATTAAAGATCTCATGATTACATACAAAGTTCCACAATTTCATTTGGATTCAATTTCTGGTTACGGAATTACAGGGTAATATGAAATAAAAATGTGAGAATAATGCATTAAAATGTGGAAAAAAATCACTCACTTTTCTCGGAGGTGGTTGAGTCGATTTTCAAGTTGAGTCGGTGGTTGAGTTCATTTTCAGTCGAGTTGATTGTACCACAATTTAGATTATGAATCGCATCATTTGATTGGTTTATTCATTCTTCGTGTTCAGTGTAAGTCGAGACTAAATACCCCCCGTTAACGATCACGAAGTTGGTCTAAAACCTTAGTGCTGACATGTAGTTGACATTGCGTGAGCGATTGTCAAATTTCTTTAGGAAGCTACGACCATTTGTAAAAACCGTCGAAGTGATAGGAAGCAAAGGAGATTAAGTAAAATTTCAGTAAAACTATAATTAATATATATTCTTATATAAAAATTTATTTGTAGCATTGATTTGAAAATTTAAATTGTTCATTGAATTCTGTTCGAAAAATTGAATTGGAAACTAAATTGTGAGTAAATTAAATGATAAAAATTAAAACTATGTTAACAATAAAATTATTCACAGCTTTAGCTGAATACTCTAAAATACGGGTGTTCTACTACGAGAATTCCGAAATCATCACGAACAGAAACTAAAGAATTTATCTAATAATATGGAACAACGTCGTCGATCGATTGTGCGACAAACACGTGCTGTTAGTAGAGCAGTAGCGAAGGCTGCGAAACATAACCTCGCAAACAGAAAATTATCTGACGAGGGAGAAATTCTATATGATGCATCTTTTCAAGCAACAATGATTGATGTGGAACACGGAAAAGATTATGACTGTGTTGGTTGTGAGCGTCCGAACAATGCAGAGTGGTACATGGTCCAGTGCAGAGACTGCGATCGATGGTATCACTTCACGTGTGCCAAAGTGAATACAGCTACCGTTCATACGTCGGTCTTTACGTGTGTATTGTGTGTGCCGCGGATTCCAGCTCCACCACCGAGCTCTGTCACAGGTCAGTCGAGTAGATCTAGCGCGAGGAAAGCGCGAATTGATCGGGAACTTGAACGCCTTGAAGAAGAGAAGCGAATGATGGATGATATGCAAAAGGAAAAGCTGGAGCAGGCCCAAGCATTGCTAGAAAAAGCCACACAGGAGAAACTTGAACGTACAAGGCAGTATATCGCTAAAAAGTATGACTTACGCAGCCTGCAGGATGATAATGAGGAAATCTCTAGCATTCGCAGTTATGGTACAACCCGAACAATCGATCGAGTAGGAGATTGGGTAGACAACCAAGTCATTCGCCCGGGAGACCAGGCAAAGATAATTTCTGGATCTGACACAGGTGCTCAGACATTCACACCTACAGACACAGACTTGCCGTCTGCTTCAAATTTGTTTAATGCAAAAAATGTTAACCTCGCATCCACACCAATAGCAACGAATGCAATTGTCAGTACAGATGCTTATGGACAACCACCTAGCCATACAATATGTGAGACCGATCTGGAACCCCTTGTTGCTACAACGGGAAGCACCACGATTGAGGAGAAGTTAGACGAGGATTCAAATGTCGTTATCAAGGACAGATCGTACCATACGATTACTCCTTTAATTTCGCACGTGAACATTCAGCCATTACTGTCTCTATTGGAAGAAGCAAAGGCGACCTCTAGTGAAATAGTATCTCAGAAACTAGGAAAACATGCGGAGTCATACGATAAATGGCGTAACAATAATATTGCGTTGCGGGAGCTAGAGTTGCAACACCAGAAAGAAAATGATATTCGTCGGAAGCGAGAACTGGTACTAATAGAAAAAATCAAATCTCTGGAGGTGCAGCGAGAACAATATGAACTCGATCGACAGCGACGAGAAGCTGAGCTTAAGTCACAGTGGCGAAATTTTCAAGAAGTACAAGAGATTCGAGAGCAGCAACAGCAGTTGATCGAAAAGGATAATGAGCTTCGACGTGTACATGAATCAGAAGAAGGATTTAGAAAGCAATTGAATCAACTAATTCATCAGGGTCAACTGCAACAGATGAACGATGAGGGAGTCGATGCATTACCGATATTGGAAGAATTGCCGGAAACACTTCGCGAGAGCTGTACATTATCGAAGACACTTCCTCATCTGAATTCAAATAAGGTGACGTCTGATCAGCGGTCGTACTCGGAAGCTATTGTCTCAAGATTCAACGAGGATTGGTACAACAAAGAGATCGAGAAACTTCATCATTGCCGAAGACAGAATGCGGAAACAGAATCGAATTTCAGTTCTGCATCACAAACGGTAAGTGTTGAATTTTCCAATGCTTCTCCTATTACAATGCCAAATAAATGCAGTCCCTTATATAAAAATCAACCGGTTAGCCCTTCATTAATCGCTACCCCTATGGGAGGTCGTACGAACCATTCATACATTATACCCTGCCCTAATGTTGCCCCCCAACCTCCACCAGCTGGTGTTTGTAACATATCACCCAAGCAGTGGTTGCCTTATTCCGCTGAGTCAATAAAAAATTTACCAGGAGTAACAGTTGGTCCATCATCACAACAGCTTGCTGCGAGGCATGTTGTTTCTAAAGAACTGCCTACGTTCACTGGAGATCCAGTCGATTGGCCTCTTTTCATTAGTAGCTATCAACATTCAACACAAGCCTGCGGGTTTTCAGATTCCGAGAACTTGTTAAGACTCCAACGCTGTCTCAAAGGTTGTGCAAAAGAAGCTGTAAGTAGTTTCTTGTTACATCCTTCGACTGTCTCTCAGGTTATTTCAACACTCCAAATTCTGTATGGACGTCCAGAACAAATAGTGCAGAATTTGATCATGAAGGTGCGCACGACTCCTGCTCCGAAGGTAGATAAAATGGATTCGTTGATAAGTTTTGGGTTGGTGGTACAAAATCTTTGTGGACATCTAAAGGCAGTCGGACTCGATAAACACTTATCCAATCCAATGCTTTTACAGGAGCTGGTTGAAAAGCTCCCAGCAACCGTTAAATTTAATTGGGCTCTATACCAACAGCAACTTACCACTGTTGATTTGAGCAGCTTCAGCGAATACATGGCGAAGGTGGCATCAGCGACAAGCAGTGTGGTATTCGTTTCCGGTAGTACGGCGAAGCTGTCACGAGAAGAAACCAAAGGCAGACAATCAAGGGAGAAGGTTTATGTTAATGCACATTCGGTGGATCAGGTACCTCTAGCAGTTAAAGGTAAACAAAATTTTGGTATGCATCGCGAGAAGAAAACGGACATAACAACATGTCCTGTTTGTGGTGGAGAAAACCATCAAGCTAGCAACTGTGCTACTTTCAAGAAATTGACTATAGATGATAGATGGAGTATCGTTAAAGATCGTAAACTTTGCAGACGTTGTCTTACACCGCACACACGTTGGCCATGTAGAGGCGAGATGTGTGGTATAAACAGCTGTCATAAACGACACCATCGGCTTCTGCACTATGACCAACCGAATGTCGAATTCAAATCGAAGGGATCAACGTCATCTGGAACTGTAACCATACATCGCCAAATTTCATCTTCCACACTGTTTCGTATATTGCCCGTAACGTTATTTGGATGCAGAGGACAAGTAAATACGTTCGCCTTTTTGGATGATGGGTCATCAGTGACATTAGTAGAAAAGGCGATTGCGGACACACTGGGAGTTCATGGCAAACCGGAATCACTTTGTATTCAGTGGACGAGTGGTATTAACAAAAAATATTCAAATACGGAGCGAGTGAATTTGGATATTGCAGGTATGGGCAGCAAGAAAAGATTGATTGCATCTGATGTTTATATAGTTGAACATCTTGGCTTGCCAGAGCAAACACTGAATTACGATGAGATGGCCAAAGAATACAATCATTTGAGAGGACTTCCTATAAGTAGTTTTCAGTGTGCGGTACCAGGTATACTCATTGGCTTAAGCAATACACATTTATTGGCGACACTTAAGCTGCGTGAAGGTAGACTACATGAGCCTATTGCTGCGAAGACTCGCATCGGTTGGGCGGTATTTGGAAATCAACATAGTGGCAAATTTTCTGATGCAAATAATTTCACACATCGGCAGATGCACATATGCTCCAAAACATCGGACGACGATCTTCATAAGCTCGTTCGTGGGTTTTTCTCCGTTGATAGTCTTGGCGTAGTAGCAGCTCCAACTGTAGAAAGTTTAGACGACCAAAGAGCGCGGAAAATATTACAAGATACGACCGTTCGCACCAAAGATGGAAGGTTTTCCACTGGGCTGCTTTGGAAGCACGATTTCATCGAGTTTCCGGATAGTCGTCCAATGGCGGTGAAGCGTTTAATATGCTTGGAAAAACGATTAACAAAGAACCCTCAGCTATACGATAACGTCCGCCAACAGATTAACGATTTTCAGCAGAAGGGGTACGCGCACAAGGCAACCGCTGATGAACTGTCTCGTTATGATCCACTTCGTACTTGGTATTTACCACTAGGAGTAGTTCTGAGTCCAAGAAAACCTGGAAAAGTTAGGCTAATCTGGGATGCAGCGGCAAAAGTGAACGGCGTATCATTGAATACAAAACTCCTGAAAGGACCAGATTTGCTAACACCCTTACTATCAGTATTGTTTCAGTACAGGCAACGAAAGGTGGCCATTTGCGCTGATATTAAGGAAATGTTCCACCAGATTCTAATTCGAGAGGAGGACCGTAGTGCACAACTTTTTCTGTGGCGCGATGACAAGGATAGTCCTATGGAGACTATGGTTACTGATGTGGCGATTTTTGGAGCGACGTGTTCACCAGCGCAATCACAATATGTGAAGAATTTAAACGCCTCAGAAAATGAAAGCAATCACCCGAGAGCCGCAGAGGCTATAAAATATCGGCATTATGTTGATGACTATCTTGAGAGCGTTGATACCGCAGACGAAGCCGTTGAGCTGGCGCTGGAGGTAACAAAGGTGCACGCAAAAGCTGGATTTCTGATTCGAAACTGGATTTCAAATGAACGAAGTGTGATGGAAAAGATTGGAGAAGTTAATCCGACTACCGTTAAAATTTTTGTTGGTAATAAAGAAACTGATTCCGAAAGATTACTTGGATTGATATGGCGGCCAGAAGAAGATGCTTTCTCCTTTTCTTTAACGTTTCGCGAAGAGACCCGGAGATTGATAGAAGAAAAAATCGTTCCAACCAAAAGAGAGTTATTACGTGTAGTGATGAGTCTCTATGACCCACTTGGCCTTATAGCGGCCTTTGTAATACACGGAAAAATCATCATGCAAGAGGTCTGGCGTTCTCGTACTGATTGGGATGAACGAATTCCAGAGAATTTGTTCCTGCGTTGGAAACAATGGTTAGTAGTGCTCAAAATTATTGAGCGTATCAATATTCCTCGTTGCTACTTTCCAGGGTACAGTGACGACGGTTTTGATTCATTGGGGCTGCATGTGTTTGTTGATGCGAGCGAACAAGCATACGCCGCAGTAGCCTATCTCAGAATGGTTGATCGAACGAAAGTACGATGTGTTTTAGTTGCTTCAAAGACTAAAGTGGCTCCATTACAGGCTTTATCAATCCCGAAACTAGAACTGCAAGCAGCTGTACTCGGTGCTCGATTGAGAAAAACTATTGAGGAGAAACACACGTTGCATATAAAGCATATCTTCTGCTGGACGGATTCCTCTACAGTAATGTCCTGGATTCAATCGGACTTACGTCGTTATCGGCCATACGTAGCATTTCGAGTTAATGAAATATTGAGTTTGTCCAGTATTCGAGAGTGGAGGTGGGTACCAACAAGATTGAACGTCGCCGACGAAGCCACAAAGTGGGGCAAAGGTCCATCGTTCGATCCTAAAAGTCGGTGGTACAGAGGCCCGGAATTTCTTTATGATGCTGAAACAGAGTGGCCAAAGGATTGCCGAAAAATCGAAGAAACGGAGGAGGAGCTTCGACCTGCTTTCGTTTTCACGCACCACGTTATTAATCCTGCTGTTGCATTGGGTAGGTTCTCTAAATGGGAACGCTTGCTGCGGTGTATTGCGTATGTACATCGGTATATCGGTAACTGTCGACGAGCCAATTTGAAAGTACCGCGGGAAACAGGAGTATTAACTAGTGAAGAACTGAAAATGGCGGAACGTAGCTTATGGCGTGTAGCGCAATCGGAAGAGTTTCTCGATGAGGTCGCAATTTTAAAACGGAATCAGCAGAAACCAAAAGAGGACCAAAGACCGTTAGAAAGGAATAGTACGATCGCTCATGCAACTCCAGCTCTCGATGAATTCGAAATCATGCGAGTAGATGGACGAACGGAAAATGCAGATTATCTCTCCTATGATGCAAAATACCCTATCATATTGCCGAAGAATCACCGTGTAACCAAATTGTTACTGGATTGGTACCATAGAAAGTTCCGGCATGCTAACGAAGAGACTGTTTTGAATGAGATTAAACAACGATTCTACATTCCACGATTGCGGGTACTTGTGCGACTCACTAGGAAAAATTGCATGTGGTGTCGGGTACAAAAAACAGTTCCAGTTGTTCCTAAAATGGGACCATTACCTCGAGTTCGATTATCACCATTCCTGAGGCCATTTACGTTCGTCGGTATTGATTATTTTGGACCCTATTTTATAAAGGTTGGACGTAGTGTTGTTAAACGGTGGGTTTCGTTGTTTACCTGCTTAACCATCAGAGCAATTCATCTCGAGGTGGCGAGCAATTTGTCAACAGATTCATGCAAAAAAGCTATCCGCCGCTTCATTGCTCGCAGAGGATCGCCGCAAGAAATATATACAGACAACGGAACGAACTTCGTCGGGGCGAGTCGAGAGCTACAAACAGAAATAAAGAAAATGAATGGAGAGTTAGCTAGTACATTTACTGACTGTTGTACTCAATGGCGTTTTAATCCACCTGCGGCACCACATATGGGGGGCTGTTGGGAGAGAATGGTACGGTCCGTTAAAGTAGCGCTTGGTTCACTTCCAACGACCCGAAAACTGGACGAAGAGTCATTTGTCACGCTGCTCACAGAAGCTGAGCATATGATAAACTCCCGTCCATTGACCTTTGTACCTTTGAATACACTATCAGATGAAGCTCTAAGTCCGAATCATTTTTTAATGCTCAGTTCAAATGGGGTTCAACAGTCGATTAAGTGTCCGGTTGATGAAGGGACTGCTATAAATGGGAGTTGGAATATGATTCAACACACTTTAGATAAATTTTGGCGACGGTGGATCCGCGAGTATCTACCGACAATCACAAGGCGTACTAAATGGTTTAGTGACATTCGGGCGATTAAAGAAGGTGAATTGGTTTGGATAGTAAACGAGAATATGAGAAATAGATGGATCCGAGGTCGTGTGATACGGACGTTTCCAGGCAAGGATGGAACACCACGTCGGGCCGACGTGCAAACATCAGACGGAGTACTTCAGCGCCCTGTCGCAAAACTTGCGTTGATAGATGTTGGAGTGGGTGACGCCGAATCTTCCATTCAGACGACACGAGGGGGAGGATGTTCAGTGTAAGTCGAGACTAAATACCCCCCGTTAACGATCACGAAGTTGGTCTAAAACCTTAGTGCTGACATGTAGTTGACATTGCGTGAGCGATTGTCAAATTTCTTTAGGAAGCTACGACCATTTGTAAAAACCGTCGAAGTGATAGGAAGCAAAGGAGATTAAGTAAAATTTCAGTAAAACTATAATTAATATATATTCTTATATAAAAATTTATTTGTAGCATTGATTTGAAAATTTAAATTGTTCATTGAATTCTGTTCGAAAAATTGAATTGGAAACTAAATTGTGAGTAAATTAAATGATAAAAATTAAAACTATGTTAACAATAAAATTATTCACAGCTTTAGCTGAATACTCTAAAATACGGGTGTTCTACTACGAGAATTCCGAAATCATCACGAACACTTCGTATGTTGTAAAAATAATTTTTGCCTTTCTCATCACTTCGAAAACCGACTTTTCAAGTAAGGTACAGAGGGCTGAATATCGCGTTCCTTCCGATCCAGCTCGTTGAGACCGAAAAGTGTTTGTGTGGCAGGGCCGCTTGTGCATAGGGCCAGTGAATGCAAATGTTAATTCGGATAATATTTTCAAGAAAAAAAAGTGTATGAAATCCTCTTTTAATACACTTAGTGGTGTGATGATGTCATGTGACTTATGTTCTCAGCAATATAACTGAGGTATTATTGAAAAAACTACTTTTTGAATAGAAACAGGGAAGTTTGTTCAATCGTGAACTAGAATAGCGTTTGAATCGAAATAATTTCGAACCAAAATTAGAAGATCTTTTCTTCATTTATTTTTGCATCGGTAAAAATGACGTTTTGAAATTTTAAGCACACTTCTCCCTGTAGTTCCTAATAACCTTTTTTAGGCCTTTTGTTTGTGAAAATCAATTGAGCCATCTTATAGCAAAGTGGGTGAGCTTCGTTCTGGAGATTTTTACCTGGTGCTTTCTGAACCGGATGTAGCCGAAGTCGGTTCGTATGATCAGTTACTTACATGACCTACAAATTGTAACAGCATTGAGTTTAATTTAGATGATATTTGAAACTCATGACTCCTTTCCTATACCTGGGTAAGTATAAAAGGTTAAAACTTGATATATTTCGTGCAACATCATTCTGTGTTTTATTTTCAACGCGTACACAGTTGAAACTTTGATACATACGAGTGAATTGGAAAAGATGTCGCTTAACCCATTATGTTCTAGCGTATGATGAGATAGCTTCCTATATTTTAATGCATGTTTTCTTTACAGCTTTACTAGAGCACTAGTTGATAGTTTACACTTCTAATTTCTTTGTGTATTAAAATTGTTTTGCAAGTGTCAACGTTTTATGTGCAAAGTTCACAAAAATCACCAAAGAAAAGTAAGCAACATATTCGTGTGAATCTTATGTTCGAAACCATAGATAATACTTCCATCTTTTGACAAACCATTGAAAAAGATTCAAATTAGTTATTTCAGACGTGGTATTCCGAAAATATATGTTAAACAGTAGACAAATTGTTTTTAACATTTGAACGGTGGGATTATACAGTAGTATTTTTTCCAAAGCATATCGTTAACCGATAAACTCGAGCATTAAAATTTGATGATTAGTTGAAGTCTTTCGAAAATTTCTTGCTATTAGCAAATCAAATTTATTTTGTTATATCTTCGAAATGTGGAATATTAAAAAACATGGCTGCAAAAAATAGTGATAAGGATAGGGATCCTTTAAGATTTGACGAATACGTGAATATGAAGTAGAACGCTAACTTAGAAAAGTAAGTATGAATACCTCCAAAACTTATTAAACATTAGAAACACTATTAAATAAGCTTATGATACTCTCAACAAATCGTACAAATATCTCAAATATCATACAAATACAAACAGGTAATCCATTTTCTTAAAAACGAAGAAATGGAAACAAATGATGTTATTTTTTATCTTCGATTAGACAGATTTTAATCTTAAAGTCCTTCACCACTTCGGGCCAGAAAAACCTTTTGACCTTGTGTGCGGGGTTGGGAATCGAATCCAGGTAGGCTGAAAGAAAGGCATCGACAAATGAAGCTGTTTATTGCAGTTTTTTTTTATCTTCGATTAGACAGATTTTAATCTTAAAGTCCTTCACCACTTCGGGCCAGAAAAACCTTTTTACCATGTGTGCGGGGTTGGGAATCGAATCCAGGTAGGCTGAAAGATAGGCATCGACAAATGAAGCTGTTTATTGCAGCTTACAATACAATATATACAAATAATTATATTATCAATAACAATCCTCTAAAAACAGAAAGAAAGTAATTTCAAATAAGCGATTTCATAAAACAACCTTCAAAGTCAATATAATGAAAAAAGTTAAAAATTAATAAACAAATAAAAAAAATTCAAACTTGGGCCTAAATTTTTCTTTTTTTGTTGAAAAAAGAAACCTTAGGGGTTTAACCTAATCTTGGCGAAGTGTTAGAGTGAAAAGATCAATACTTTCGGAGAAGTGAATTTTTCAATTACGACCCGCACGCGCGGAGCGTACCGCAGCGCAATTCGCTCGGATACGGGCTTAACTTGTCGACACATGTTGCGTCACAGATCGAATCCTAACTTTGTCAGTTTATTGTTTGCAACGTTTCAGGCAGAAAACGAGTAAAATTAGAACAAAGGAGATTTGCATTGTGGTACCTTCCTTGTAGAGATGGTCGGGTATCGGGTATTTTACCCGAAACCCGACCCGTACCCGTACCCGACGGGTTTTTGGTCGGGTACGGGTAAAAATTTTTATTTTCAATCGGGTACGGGTCGGGTACGGGTACAAAAAATTTACTGCTTACTCGGGTACGGGTCGGGTCGGGTGAAAAAATTTACTACTCACTCGGGTACGGGTCGGATACGGGTAAATTTTTTTTTCTGATCGATTACCCGACCATTTGTACTTCACATAAATATGTTTACACGTTGACGAGAATTTTTTATTGCAAAACAGTTGTTCCGAAAAATAAACAATTTGATTCAAGGGGTTTTGACATTCGCGCCTAGAACCAGACCTGAAAACTGGCATCTTTTTCCAGAAAAAAAACATTTCTTTTCTTCATTTAAAAAAAAAACGATCAATCATAGTTACGTGAAAAGTTATGTGAATATTTTCCACCCTACTTTTTTATAACATATTTAATAAGATGTTGCCTTAGATGCCTTAGCTCTAAGATGTTGCGGTCATACCCTACTTTCCACGTAGGTTTTAATGGACTGCCATTTTAAAGCTGTTTAATGCACAATCCAGTAAAAATTATTTGATTAATATATAAAATGTAGTGTAGTATCACATATCACATTCAGATACCAGAAAACTGTTATTTTAAATATGGTTGGAGATTTTCAAAATTTACATATAAATCATTAGGATTCTAACCATAAAAACATGAACATTTATTTCAGAAAATCTGCATAGAAGTTCTTCTTATTCTTCACTTATGGGTGGTGTCACCTCACTTGAAATGGCACCGATTGATGGCACAGCAAGTTGAGCTATATTGCCAGTTCGATGTCAACATTTCATAAGGGCACATAAACCAATGAGAGTTTATCTTTGTTTACTTTCTCTTTTGTGAATATCTCCTTAATTTTCACGTGTACCTACAAAGTATTCGTGTAGAATGAAAGATAATATCTCCATGTTTCCAACATTACCAAATATGTAACGAACGTTTGTATAATAACGCAGATATAGTCGAAAGAGAAAGTAAACAAAGAAAATCTGTCAATTGTTTTTAGGCCCTTTTGAAATGTTGACGTCGAGTTAATTTACGTTTCTTTTCACTGAAAATCTCGATGCGTGACAGTCGCAAAAGTACGGGTGAAAATCTTTTCACGCGAAATGCTCAAATTTTCACCGTGTTTACTCGTTGAGGGTTCCAAGGGAGATGGAACAGAAGTTCAATGGCTGTAAAAATCACCAGCTCCCGTTAACATCGTTGGTGTGGGTTTGCGAGGCTTACAAAATGGGCATATTTGACAGATTAATTTAAATCAAAATGATAATTCATTTTGCTTTGTAGTAAAAAAAATGTAACCCAAAAAAATTTCTCACAAATGTTCAAACTACTTACACTTGAAGGACTCACAGTTCACCATTTTCAAAATTGAATTTTTCACATCGGGAATACACGTGAATTATTTGATGTTTGGTCAATTCACGTAAACGAACCGATGATACTCTATTAATTTTAGGGGATTTTCGTGATTTTTCAAGTGAATCTAATGTGAATTTTTATTTGTGTGTCAAGATAATGAGCACGCTTACTTGTGGTTCTAAAGAATTGGATCAAAAGTTGCACTGTTTCGTAAAAACCATACCTACCCAAAATAGAATACAGCGGGTATTACGGCATTTTGGATAAATATGCTTCTCGAAAAATTTGAGTAGATATTACTCCCTTTTGTTGACATTTGTAAATGAGTATAAAGTACCAAAGACATTGGAAATCTATTCATGCTTCACAGTGTATTTATATATTTAAATGTAAACAAGCATTTTAATGTATTTTACTTTCAAACTAGAGCCTGATACGCTCTATCTAGCTCGCTATCTAAAACACTATTTTTTCCATCCTGAATTTTGGTAAACTTTTTACTACTCATTCGGGTCGGGTACGGGTACAGGTAATTTTTAAACGGGTACGGGTCGGGTACGGGTAATGTTTTTTATTTTTTAGCGGGTACGGGTCGGGTGCGGGTAATTTTTTAAATTTTTAATCGGGTACGGGTCGGGTACGGGTAATTTTTTTTGCTGATCACTCGGGTACGGGTCGGGTTCGGGTATAAGAATTTCTATACCCGACCATCTCTACTTCCTTGGCGTGACCCGATAAATCTACCACCGTATGATGCTCGCTGGAAGCTGCTAAATATGGACACTCTTCAACGACGTCGTTATATCCAACAGGCTGGATTTATTGCAAAGCTTTTGAATGGAGAAGTCGACAGCCCTAATCTATTGTCATCGTTATGCATCCGAGTGCCATCCAGATCTCTGCGTCATCCTTACTCGTACCTCGCTTCCATCGCACTAGCTTAGGACTTTACGAACCGTTTACATCAATGATCCGCACTTCTACATCTGTCGAATGGTTTTTTTGAATTCGGAGAACCATCTTGCCGATTCATAACACGGATTAAAAATAGTTCATCGATATAATATAAAGTAATATTCCACGTAAACTACAGTCAGATGGAATCAAACAATAGAAGGTGGGTGGGTTATGGCAGAGACATAACTGGATGTCGTGAATACGAAAACAACTGACATGTTTCTCAACACTTCCGAATATCAATTAGTTGATCAATTGTATGTATTATGCAAGCATAAAAACGTGCTCGTTCAGCTGCTCTCCAGAAATACTGCAACTGTCGGTCTCCGTATTTCAAACACCAGTTCAACATTAGAAGCAATAGATATCGTCACTACAATCTATTCCTTTATTCTCAGTACGTTAAACGGATCGAGCAAAGCCTTCGTCGTAAACCCAAACTTTTTTGGTCGTTTGTAAATTCCAAAAGAAAAGAAACTGGTCTTCCTCGTTCAATGTTCTTGGAAAATGAGACAGCCAACAATAAAATCGAAAAGTGTTATCTGTTTGCTCACCATTTCAAGCATGCATTCCATGAACGATGCGCCACAACGATGCATATTGATGAAGCAACAGCTGGATTACCGCGAGACGTATTTAGTTTCGAGTTGCCATACATAACGCAGGATATGGTTATTGCAGCCTTGAACAAACTGAAGCTATCATTTGCTGCTGGTCCTAATGGAATTCCTTCGTCTATGCTTAAGCGCTGTTCATTCGTCTTGAGTTACCCGTTAGCAATGCTAATCAATCTTTCGGTTCAACAAAGTGAGTTTCCTACGTGTTGGAAGTCGTCCTTTATGTTTCCGGTTCACAAAAAAGGCGACAAGTGCAATGTTGCTAATTACCGAGGAATTACTAGCTTGTGCGCATGTTCAAAACTGTTTGAAATCATTGTCAACGACATCTTGTTCGTCTGCTGCAGAAATTACATTGACACCCAGCAGCACGGATTTTCCCCTAATCGTTCCGTGTCGACGAATCTCTTACACTTCACTTCGAACTGTATACGGAACATGGACCGTGCCTGCAGATTGATGCGGTTTATATTGACCTTAAAGCGGCATTTGACCGGGTTGATCACGGAATTCTCCTAAAAAATTAGAGATACTTGGAATCTCTACACGAGGAGTTGCATGGTTTAAGTCTTACTTGACGAATCGCTTTGTTCGGATTAAAATAGGATCTTCGACATCGGAGACCTTCACGAATCTTTCGGGGATGCCTCAAGGTAGTATCCTTGGTCCGTTACTGTTCTCTATCTTCATTAATGATTTATCAACGCTGTTACCGCCGAAATGCCGTTTGTTCTATGCTGACGACACGAAACTTTTCAAAATTATTGAAAATCTGTTAAATTACCTGGAGTTGCAAAAAATGCTTGATACATTTCAAATATGGTGTACTAAGAATTTTTTGAAATTGAGTATCGAAAAATGCAGTGTTATATCTTTTCATCGAAAAAGTGCACCAATAGTATTCGATTACAAAATCGCAGGACACACGCTAACGCGAACAGAACATGTGAAAGATCTCGGTGTGTTCCTTGATCGCGAAATAACCTTCAAACTTCACTGTAAAAATATTATTTGCAAAGCAAATCGGTAATTGGGATTCATATTTAACATTTCCTCCGAGTTTCGCAATCCTTTGTGCATACGATCATTATACTGCTCGCTGGTACGGTCAGTGCTTGAGTCGAACGCGATTGTTTGGAGACTTTTACCCTGGAACGACCCCATACAGCTACCGTCATATGAGGATCGTTGCCGTCTCTTAAGCATTGAACCCCTGGAATTAAGAAGGACATATGCTCAAGCTACATTGGCAGCGAAATTACTTCTTGGTGCTGCTGATTGTCCCGCATTGCTCGAAAGTCTGAATATGTATGCTCCAGAAAGATCTCTTCGACAGCGTAATTTCTTGCTCCTTGAAACACAGTATACTGTATACGGACAGTATGAGCCATTTAGATCCATATGTCGACAATTCAACGAGTTTGCTGAGTTTTTTTTTATTTTAATTTGTCGTCCAATTTGTTTTATCGTAAGGTACTTGACCTTTTTTTGTTGTGTTTCATGATAATTTAGCCTAAGTTGAATGATTTTTAGTTTAGTTTATTTTATTCATTAAGACACCTATTGTCAGATGGAAAATACAGCAACATCTTTTCGTTGTTTTATCACCAATGCAAACAACTAACAGCTGCGACGTAATCGCTCTTGTCGGTAGCGAACCTAGCTTTGGAAACGACACACAATACATCTGCTCGCAGTGGTGATAGAATCTGAACTTTTCGATTGTACAGCAGCAGATATTTTGTTCTCTTCCTCAGAATGCGTTCTGACTGGCTGGTGTTGACATGGGTCAAATGAGATAGGTTTTTCAATAGTGTACTATTGAAATACTTCAATGCTGTTGCTATACATGTTTAAGTTGAAAAATTTCGACTCTATTGGTAGTTAAATTATATAAATCCTTTCACAGATCACTGAGCTATGAGCTTTAAAAATACGAAAAAGGCAACACGTCTTATGAATTATCCTCTTTGATACTCGTTTATACCAAATATTGCAGAAAAGTTTAATTTTGAATTATTTGAGATTATGTCACACAACTGAAAATTGTGATCATATTTCCGATGGCATGTAGCAGAAATTATGTTGATTCGTTAGATACAACAAGAGATATTCACGATTAAAAACTTATCACTCTCTCAGAGGGTAAATTTTGAAAAAGCGCCCCATAGTAAAGTAAGTCGTATTCACGACAAAAACAAAAAAGGCGGGTGGGTAATGTCAGAGACATAACTGGATGTCGTGAATACGAAAACAACTGACATGTTTCTTAACACTTCCGAATATCAATTGTATGAATTATGCACGCATTCCCTTTTTTCACATTTTTCGCAAAAGCAAAGAAAGCTTCACTTGATCTCGATTACTGTGAATTTCACACAGCGAAAAGTGCACAAATCTAAGCAAACTGTTCTTGATTTGCAGTAAACTGAGGATATTTCCCTACGATTTACAAACAACAAATCCTAATAGTTCTTTAGAAAACTTTTAGAGCCATTAGAACGGCTGATTTTGTGCAATGCTCTCCACCGTTGTTTTTTTCCCAATGCTAATGACTGGCAGCTGTGACGTAATCGCTCTTGTCGAAAGCGTGCAGACGACACAAAACACATCTGCTCGCAGTGGCGATACAATCCAAACTGATTCAAGTTTTGTTGAGAGGCTTGTTTCTACCTGATTTCGTTTGTAGCTTTTTCACTAATGGGCGGTCCTAACGGCTATAAAAATAGTCGCATTCAGAATTTTAATGTTGATTATTTCATTTCGGATTTGCATATTTTATTGAAAGAAACTATCAATATGCTGTAGGGATTCGTTTGTTTTAATAGTGATTTGGCATTTCCCAACATCTTCAACACAAAATATGATGGTATTGATGATATCTGCTCATTTGGTTCTAATTTGGGAACCCCTGAGTTATAATGGGTTGATAAGTGAATCAGCAATTATTGTTGTATGAATATTTAAAACGTCTATCAATAAGTGAATATAATTTATTGAGCAATTTAAATGTAGTCAAATGTAATATGAGGTTATAGCAGTTATAGGTTATGAAAGATACTGAAAGTTAAAGGATATTATTACGTGTGCAACCAACCAGTATACCAGCACCTACAAACTATATGTTTAATTGTACACGATGTGAGTCAACGGTCCACTTACTACAATATAATGCAATATAATAGAATATAATACACAATAATATATTTTAATATAATACAATATAATATAACTGTTGATGCACAATTGCATGTCAGAAGACAAGTTAAGTGAGCTGTACATGAAGAAGAAATCGATCAACGTTATTATTCGATCAGTTTTATTAGTAGTTGAGAGAGTTTGCGATTACATTCGTCTGCGATATAGGCTTTCCGGTATATTCTACGTAATATGCTTTCCGGTAAAGACAAACTTTGTTCATATAATAATGTACGCAGACTATATAAGGGCAGTGTAAATCAGATACCTATTACGGTATTACGATACTGTTCTTTGCGGTATTACGATACTGTTCTTTACGGTATCACGATACCTATTACGGTATCACGATACCTATTACGGTATTACGGTACTACAGTACTACGGTACTTCGATAGTATATCAAGTTTTTATATTCGTCGTGATTGTCGTAGTCATAGTAATTGTTTGTCATAGTCATTATAATATACTAGTCAGTTAATCAAGAATAAACGCATACCAGTTTATTACATCACATCCGAAGTGTTCCGCGGTGTCCCCATCCGTGCGAAAGCCGTGCCATGGCTTAATGTATTCGAAGTGTCCGCAGTGTCCCAATCTGCACGAAAGCCGTCCCAGGCTTAAGTTGGAAAGCTGTCGCGAGCTTAGTATTTCCGTACAATTTAAACACAACGTAGGGTTCAGATGAGCCTCATCATAATCGTGTGGTGAGCGCCATCATAAATTTGGTGCCGTGACCAGGATTCTCCTTGCGAGACAAACTAAGAGTTATCAAAATTCTCCTTGCGAGATGAACAATCAGTTATCAGGGTTCTCCTTGCGAGACGAACAATCAGTTACCAGTGTAATGTAATGTATCGGATGCGACGGTGGAAATGTGAAAATGCAGTTCAATTTGTCATGCGGTTTTTCATTACCGTTCATAATAAGAAGAAATAAGTGCAATTCCTAAGAAGAAAACGATAATCTATGATCACCACGTGGAAGGGTACGATTGCCTGCCCGAAACCGCCATTGTTAAAGTTTCAGAACGACCTTCACTGTCATTTACATTATGTTCGCAATGAAATGGAAGTATTCGTAACAGCCGCAGCTGTCTTTGTTTCGATTATGCTCACTATTTGATGTGCGACGAAAACCCTGTCGATAGAAACGATAACCAGAAAGTACTCATTTCAGTGTAAAACTATTCCGCAAAACGAAAATGCTGTTTAGAAAATGTTTGTGACATGTGCCCAAAATGCCCGTAATGACAACGTTCCCATTTTGTCTTGAAACTCATCATCGGATAATAAAATTGCATGCACTTGTAAAGTTAAATCGCCACAGATTTCCGTTGAGTAATGTCCTTCTAACTGTGGTACCAATCGATTATCAAAATGTGCGCACCTTCACTCACCCAGCATGAAATGCGAGCAGAATTCATCTCCGCCGTCTATTGTCATACGTCATGACCTCACGTAAAGAACAAAAACAAACTGTCAAGCTGATAATTTTGCAAAATGTCGGTCGAAAAGTTCAGCAGTTTCGGACCGTTCGTGCTTTGTGTCATTCGGGCCTGCTGAGGTGTCCTAATCATCTATATGGTTTTACAATCCATTTTGCGAAATAGAAACGACTCAACAGCGGTGCGTGCCAGTAAGTCATTCGGGCTTGTTTCTACAACAAGCAGCGGCATTCATTCACTTCGGGTTGAATTCAGCACAATTCAATCAAGTTCTATATTGAACCATCAGCGTACTCATCCGATCAAGTACGAACTCCAAAAGCTCGAGTAGGAGATGAGTCGTCAGTCAACAAAGTTTATCATTGTGTTGAAGCATTCTTTATAATTCGGAGAAACAGTTTCCAGCGGTGTTTCTATCCGCTAACAAGCCGTTCCAAGCTTAAGAGTGAAAGCTGTTCCAGGCCTCAACCAGCAATTCATCTTCTTTCGTATCATCGCGACAAAAGTACACAAAAAATTGTCGTATGTTAGGAAACAGTTCAGCAAAAGTCGAAGCGCTATTCTCGTCAGAGCATCAGCAATGTTTAATTGTAAATCCATAGTCAACTTTCCCGATCGTCAGCATCAACTTCATACACCAAACAGTTCCACCAGTTAGAGGATCATTACAACTGAATATGATCACCATCACGTCAAGGAAGCAGTTTAACCTCAATCTTCGGCAGCGATGCCTCCGATACACTCTCCCACCAGTATGCTGTACAATGCCAACAAAATCAGCGATTGACAACCACATGCCAGAAGTGGTTTCGAGGTTCCAGCAACGAAGCAAGCAGGGATGGTTCAGTTTTTGATCGAGGTGATCAGAACTACCATCCCAACACTATTCCAAGTTAAGTATACAATCTAATTTGAAAGCAGCAGAAACTGATCCGTCCTCCCATACAGGCAACGTTGTAATAGTCAACATTACCGCAGATCATAATTCATCACCACCAAGTGTGATGCAGAACTACGGAGACGGTTAACAGAAGGAATTCAACTACCAGATTTTTATCAAACAAAGTGGATCCCTGTATCAGTTGTAGTCTACTAGATCATCAGCTCACTTGTCCTGCAGCAACAGTCTGTTTCCATGCAACAACACGCTGTTCGAGGAAGTTTATCCCAGTAAACAACATTGCTACGGTCTTAGCAATCATCGCGGCTCATCACAGTGGTGGAACCAGCGGAGTCGCTCGGGTCTTGTCTTATCGACGCCGGCTGCATAGCAGTTGACGGAGTCGAATTCAAGTCTCCCGTCCTCGACGCCCATGGTTCACAAAAGGATCATCGAGTACCAGCAAGCAGCATACCAAAGTTGTTGTGAATAGAAATTACAGAGAATTTGTTTGGCTAGTCAGGCTAATAGAACTCGTAGAGTAATTTTGGATATGTGATAACAGTAGGCAGTTCAGAAATCGTAGACAGTATTACACAGCAGTAATGAGTCTCAATTGTATCATGCTAAGATAGGTCAGTTCATTGACATCAGATAAAGTTTGTTGAAAGCGTAGTCTTTCAAGGCGGGCGGTATGTTGAGGCACAATTGCATGTCAGAAGACAAGTTAAGTGAGCTGTACATGAAGTAGAAATCGATCAACGTTATTATTCGATCAGTTTTATTAGTAGTTGAGAGAGTTTGCGATTACATTCGTCTGCGATATAGGCTTTCCGGTATATTCTACGTAATATGCTTTCCGGTAAAGACAAACTTTGTTCATATAATAATGTACGCAGACTATATAAGGGCAGTGTAAATCAGATACCTATTACGGTATTACGATACTGTTCTTTGCGGTATTACGATACTGTTCTTTACGGTATCACGATACCTATTACGGTATCACGATACCTATTACGGTACTACGGTACTACAGTACTACGGTACTTCGATAGTATATCAAGTTTTTATATTCGTCGTGATTGTCGTAGTCATAGTAATTGTTTGTCATAGTCATTATAATATACTAGTCAGTTAATCAAGAATAAACGCGTACCAGTTTATTACATCACATCCGAAGTGTTCCGCGGTGTCCCCATCCGTGCGAAAGCCGTGCCATGGCTTAATGTATTCGAAGTGTCCGCAGTGTCCCAATCTGCACGAAAGCCGTCCCAGGCTTAAGTTGGAAAGCTGTCGCGAGCTTAGTATTTCCATACAATTTAAACACAACGTAGGGTTCAGATGAGCCTCATCATAATCGTGTGGTGAGCGCCATCAATAACAGATCGGCTGAAAAGTTCGTATCGTTTCTATGAGATGGCGTCACTAGAATTAAATCCATACCATTTTCAGTTAGTACCAACCTTCAATAGATACGTGTATAAATTTGACAGCTGTCTGATTATTAGTTTGTGAGATATTGCATTTTGAGTGAAGCTACTTTTGTTATTGTGAATAAAATGGAAAAAAAGTACGGGTGTGTAATTTCAGAGACATAACTGGATGTCGTGAATACGAATATGACACGCTTTATTTATGCTTCCGAATTCGAATTGGTAGTTGATCGATTGTTTGAATTGTGCAACTTTCCTCTCTTTCATTACTAGAATTTTAAACGATGCGCCTAGACTAAATTACAGATTAGTTACATTAATCATTCTAAAACGCAATTAAATATCATGAAATAAGCAGTATAGTTCTTTATAATAAAATAACGGTGGCTCTGAAAAGAACTTTTTATGAACGCGATGGAGAGTGACGAGTTGAGTAAGTTCAGCACGACTCTGAAGTAAGTTCATACTCTGAATTCTAAACCCATATTCCGGAACTAAGCTCTGAAACTTGAAGACGATTTTTCGCCATGGCTATAAGAATGGGTTGTATAGAGTACAGTAAAGTAAAATTCCGCATAATTCTTTAGGAGTATTATTATGGTTCTAAAAAAACCGAATAGAAGAAGTCTGGAATAAAGAACTGGACCCTGAGTTCAAGAACTAAATTTAGAACTTAAATAAAGAGATGGCTTTTTGGTCAATTGGTTTCTCGTCAAAACATTTATTTTTCGTTAAAGGCCAACGTTTCGAAGGTTATACCTTCATCTTCAAGGCAAAACGACTACAAATATTTTTCGTCAAGTATGGTGTAACATTTATAATAGTTGATTGAAAAACGGCTACTCTACAACAAGCACTTCCCACGCACATCGACTTCGATTGAGCACATTTGAGTGCAGCACATTAACTGGTCGCACCCGCATCAAATAAATTTAGAACTGCAATTTCGAAGCTTAAATCAGCTCCGGAATACAGTTCCAGAATCCAGTTTCAGCACGTAGACTCTGCATTCTAAACCTATATTGCGGAACTAAAAACTGAAACTTGAACTTCTCGTTACGACTACCGAAAAGAAAATGAGAGTAGCGACCTGAGCGTTTGAGGTTTTAACCACGCAGAAGGTGCACTCTCCGTCGCTGCTGGTTGAAGGTTTAACTCCCACGACGTCTGCTTCCATGGAACGCACGTAAAAGTGATCGATTTTCGACCACGGTTCCCCTTTTATACGCATTCAATTGAAGATATGTGCCTGACTACCTCAAAATCGTCGTCCTTGCGCAAAAAAAACAAACGAAAGTAAAGAGTTTTCCGCATTGTTTTCAAATTTTGAGAAAACTTAATTTTTGAGTTGTTTGTGGTTATCCCACACTGTTCAAAATATTATTCTAAATTCCTGATCATATTTTTGATGAAATGGTGAATGAATTATGTTGCTACTATTAATACAAGTCGAGATATTCATGATTAAGTTCTGCCAATTCTTCCATATTGCTGATTTTGAAAAGGCACCCCATAGTAAAGTAAGTCGTATTCACGACAAAAAAGGAATTTCGTGTGTTGTTGAAACACTACTTTTTGATGAAAAAAAGTGCCGCCGATACCAAAAAATGGCTTGATGAGTGTTATCCATACTTTGCACCGGGCGAAGCAACAATTCGTAAGTGGTTTGCAAAATTTCGTACTGGTCACATGAGCACCGAAGACGATGAACGCAGTGGACGTCCAAAAGAGGCTGTTACCGATGAAAACGTGAAAAAAATCCACGAAATGATTTTCAATGACCGCAAAGTGGAATTGATCGAGATAGCTGACTCCCTAGTGATATCAAAGGAACGTGTTGGACATATTATTCACGAATATTTGGATATGAGAAAGCTTTGTGCAAAATGGGTGCCGCATGAGCTCACAATCGATCAGAAACAACAACGAATGGATGGATCTGAGCAGTGTTTGGAGCTGTTATATCGAAATAAAACCGATTTTTTTCGTCGATATATAACAATGGACGAAACATGGCTCCATCACTTCACTCCGGAGTCCAATCGACAGTCAGCTGAGTGGACTGCACGCGATGAACCGAACCCAAAGCGTGGAAAGACTCATCAATCGGCCGGTAAGGTTATGGCCACTGTATTTTGGGATTCGCATGGTATAAATCTCATCGACTACCTTGAAAAGGGAAAAAAAAACATCAACAGTAACTATTATATATCGTTATTAGAGCGTTTGAAGGACGAAATTTCAAAAAACGACCTCATTTGAAGAAGAAAAAAATTTTGTTTCATCAAGACAATGCACCGTGTCACAAGTCGATGAAAACCATGCTGAAATTGAACGAATTGGGCTTCGAATTGCTCCCTCATCCACCGTATTCTCCAGAGAACCTCAAGAGAATGCTCGCTGGTAAAAAATTTAGAAGCAATGAAGAGGTAATCGCTGAAACTGAGGCCTATTTTGAGGCAAAGGACAAATCGTACTACAAAAATGGTATAGAAAAGTTGGAAGATCGCTATAATCGCTGTATCGCCTCTGATGGCAATTATGTTGAATAATAAAAACGAATTTTGGCAATAAAATGTGTGTTTCTATTAAACGATACGAGCTTTTCAGCCGAACTGTTAATATATTAAAATATAATATAATACAATATAATATGCCATATAATACAATAATACAATACAATGAAATAAAAAATGAATTACTTTATGGATCTCGGGCAAACCTTGTCCGTAACAGACCAGCAGACGGGGACAAGCATTATTATTATTATTATTATTAATATCATTATTATTATTATTATTATTATTATTATTATTATTGTTCTTATTATTATTATTATTATTATTATTATTATTATTATTATCATTATTATTATTATTATTATTATTATTATTATTATTACTATTATTATTATTATTACTACCCAAAGATAATCCCTTAACGTGGAAAGGAGTTATTGAATCGAACGTAAGGTATGATATTATTTTATTCTTTATCATCACATAATCACTTTACTTACTTGATCTGAAAAAATTTCTACTCTAATTTGCGATAGTTCAGTCAAAGTTAAATCATCTCCAAAGGATGGTAATAATGACGATGACAGGAGCATTCATGACAACTCCTACTGCTGCTCTAGAAGCGCTACTGTGCATTAAACCACTACATGTGTTCCAAAAACAAGAAGCTTTATCTTGTGCATACCGCCTTAAGGTTACAGGGATTTGAAACAGTAACTCTTTAGATTATGCTACTAGCCACACTCGCTTGTGGTCTCAAATGGTTACGTGGGATGAGAATTTAGTTGCTCTTAGCGATCTAACTCTCATATGCAGTTTCCCTTTCAAAACATTCAATGTGAGCTATCCTCTTCGTGAGGAATGGTTGACTGGTTATTTGGAACGGCAACTTGATGAACACATAGTTTGTTATACGGACGGCTCTCACTTGGTAGATACTGTACTGTGTTCCAGAAATCTACGCGATTCTGTGTGGAATACAATCGGCACTTCAGCAGAGGATCTGTGGTAAACGAATTTATTTTTGTTCCGACAGTCAGGCAACCTAAAAAGCACTCAGTTAGATTGATTCACGATCGAATCTAGTGATCGCATGTCGAACTCAAATTGAAGACCTCAGCATTTCAAATGCTTTTTACTTCTTATGGGTACCCAGCCATTCTGGTATTACTGGAAATAAATGGGCTGATGAGTTGGCTAGAGCTGGTGCAACGAATGATTTCGTTGCTCCTGAACCAGATTTACCACTTTCAACTAGTTGGATAAAGCACAAGATTCGTTCTTGGGCTGCATCCAAACATACCAGCTACTGGCGCAGCTTGCAACCTTGCGCTCAGACAAAGGCATTTTTACCAGATTTTTTTTTGCCCACCACACTCCCCCACACCAAAAAGCTTCAATTTGAAGCCCCCTGGTAGTGGACGCAACTAGTCTCAGCGGAAAAACAAGAAACAAATAGACACTGGCAATAATAATACTAGAAATAATACAAATTTAATTTTGATACAAAGTCCGCTGAAATTCTATTTATTCATGGTTTGATGTGCAATTTATTAAAGTGGAGTCTCAGTGGAGAAGATTTCCTTTTAAGGGATCCACAATTTAATTACTACGCTATGTTGGAAAGAAAGTACAAATATTTTAGGTAAGGAGGAGGAGGAGGAGGAGTTTGTCCAAAAGTATACTATGATCTAATGTGTCAAAAGCTTTTTGAAGGTCTAAAAATAATGCACCAACTATATTTTTACTATCGGTCTCGCTTATAATTTCGTCAACTAATTCAATTATAGCGGTTTGGGTGCTAGAACCTTGTCTGAAGCCATATTGGAATAAAAAGAGGATATTATGCTTACTTAGGAATTCGATAAGTCTAGTGACTAGAAGTTTTTCAAATATTTTGTTGAATACGGACAATGTACATATATGACGGTAATTATTACAATCACAACGGTCACCCGATTTGAACACAGGAATGACTTTAGCCACCTTGAGGCAATCAGGGTAGTAACCGGTCTGAATAATTACGTTAATGCACTGTGAGAGTATTTTAGCGAATGCAAATGAATTATGTTTTAGTACTTTACAGATGAAGGACGTAGAAAAATAAATAAAGATTTAAATCTGAAAAGGTCAAAGTGCCTACTGCATTTTTCCAAGCATTATTACAGTATTCTGTTCAGAGCTCTGACTGGACATTGCAAACTTAATTATCACATGTCTACTGTTCAACGTGCTGAGTATTATTCGTGCGATTTGTGTGAATGCGATTATGGTACTTCATATCATCTGATATGTAACTGTCCCGCATTGACGCAACTACTTATCCGTGTTTTTGGTTCTCCATACATGGTTGAGTCTGTGTATGCGGAGCTACAATTAAAGGATATTCACTCGTTTCTCACCCAATGTGGTAAGGAGCTATAGTCAGAAGGGTTCATCGTTCTTCCTGGAGTGAATGAATCCTTTCTGTATTCAACCTTAAATAGGGTTTAGCAGATTGTTTGGCATCCTTTATGGGGTACCGAATTTGCTTCTGCTCGTACATACTGCGAATCGTTCTGCATTCTTCCTGGAATGCAGAATGGTGTCGCTTTTGTAAAATCTCCAAATCCTCTCGGAAGTTGGAGGTTTCATTAACTGTGCATCGTTCATCAGAAAGAACGCACATAGCATCAAACCTCAATAGGTTTTACAGCAGACTGTTCGAGACCTCGTAGAGGTTCAGAATTTACTTCTGCTTCCACTAAATGTGATCCCCAGCAGATTGTTCAGCATCCTTCAGGTGTGCAGAATTTACTTCTGCTTTTTTGTGTTTTTGTGTCGCCCATCCTCCTTGTCCAAACCTTATCATTTCCTTTCAATCCTTCCCTCTTATATATCGGGAAAATGATGCTAAAAACAGATTGATGGCAAGGCACAAATCTCCAAATATCAAAGGGAACGTGCCATTTGAGCCAATTTGTTTTGATTCCTGATTCCTGGCAGAGAATCTCGCATAGCGATTATCAACGGTTCTGTTTCTTACCAAGACTGGCAGAACCATTTTAACTCTAGTCTACAGAATACGACTTGACAACTTTACTATGGGGTGCCTTATCAAAATTAGCCATATGGAAGAATGGGCAGAACTTAATCGTGGATATCTCGACTTGTATTAAGGTGAAATGTAGTGGAATGCGAAAATCGCGTTTTTGATCAATTATTCAAAAACTGGACCGATTTTCGAAAAACCAAAAACACTTAAGTTTTCGAAATCAAAATCATAACTAAGTATTCCTAGAATTTTGAAATTTTGCTTTGCCGAGCCGTAATTGGTTTTTGAAATGTATAAACGGTTACTGTTCCGTTCCATGGGGATGATTTTAGAACTCAAAAGTAGTGTTTGTAGCAGAATTTCACAAAGAATCTGAAAATGCAACTCAAAATTATAAAATATTAGCTAAAAACAACCGAAATTTAAAAAAGTTTACATGAACTTTTCCGCATTTTTTTTATTGCTTGCGCGCTGATGTTTCGTATTGAAGTGGTGTGAGAAATGCACGGTGGGCACGGTGGCATTATATCGTGAGCAAAAATTACATATAAAATAATGACGCGAATTAACACAGCATTGGGTTTTGTGTTGAAATAAAATCAAGTTGAATACAATAAAATGGGTGCGATTGAATAATAATTTTGTGCCCCAAATATGTGCTTGAGAAAAGATTCACTAGATAATTTTAACTGCATGGTAAGATGGACTATTAGTTATAATTGGAATGTATTCCAATAATGTAATCTATGAAATCATTAAACTATTGATGATTTCTGGCACCAGTGGACATTTGATCTTCGGTTCGTTATCGTTCAAATAGACATTCGCAGCCCACTCATAGCATAGCTTCGTTTACATGGCTAGTGCTACGATCCTATTGACACAACAGAAATAATACTTTCTACTTATTCGAAGATGATAATGAAAGTCAATTAGAATGGAATATATTGGCATTTAATGTATTCGATAAGTAAATTCGACCGCGCTCTATCATGCGAGTCAAGTAAATACTTTTACGTAAATTCTATCTCTTCGGCGGGAAGGGCCTGGTGAACGGCTGGCAAAGATATCGAAAATACTTCAATGTTATCTCGTCTTCAATCGTTCTTTTGAAGGAGAATCCATGCTTGCTACTAAACTCAGGCATATACATGATTAGCAAGTTGGTAAATACATATACATATATCCTCATGTTAGTCATTCATAATTACTCATGATTTATAGCTCTAGTGTAAGAGTAATCACTAACAATAACGATTTAATTAGCATATATTTAAAGTGTGAAGGATTCAAAAATCCATTACGTCCAATCTTTTTTACAAGCCTATATAACGAGAGGTAAACCCACTTCGCTCAATCATTGAAAAAAGTTCTTGTTTCTATGTGTCCATTTTTCTTGGTATATTTAGGAATTTAGGATACTATTTTGAACGATGTGAGATAACCACAAACAACTCAAAAATGAAGTTTTCTAAAATTTTGAAAATAATGCGGAAACCTCTCCACTTTCCTTGGCTTCTTCGCGCAAGGACGACGATTTTGAGGTAGTCAGGCACATAACTTCATCTGAATGCGTATAAAAGGTAAACCGTGGTCGAAAATCGATCATTTCTTCTTGTGTGTTGGATTGACGCAGACGTCGTGAAAATGATTTATCATTTGCTTTCCGGTCTTCGAGGGAGCGATATCATGAACCAACAGCGACGGAGAGTCAAGCCTAGAAGACGCATTCCACCAGCAGCGACAGAGAGTGCGTGGTTAAAACCTCAAACGCTCAGGTAGCAACTCTCATTCGCTTTCCGGTCTTCAGGCCTAGAGGACGTATTCCACCAGCAACGACAGAGAGTGCACCTTCTGCGTGGTTAAAACCTCAAACGCTCAGGTAGCAACTCTCGTTCGCTTTCCGGTCTTCAAATCGAAAGGACGCATTCTACCAGCAGCGACAGAGAGTTCACCTTCTGCGTGGTTAAAACCTCAAACGCTCAGATAGCAACTCTCATTCGCTTTTCGGTCTTCAAACCGAGAGGACGCATGTCACCAGCAGCGACAGAGAGTGCACCTTCAGCGTGCTTAAAACCTCAAACATTCAGGTAGCAACTCTCGTTTGCTTTCCGGTCTTCAAACCGAGAGGACGCATTCTACCAGCAGCGACAGAGAGTGCACCTTCTGCGTGGTTAAAACCTCAAACGCCCAGGTAGCAACTCTCATTCGCTTTTCTGTTTTCAAGCTGAGAGGACGCATTCCACCAGCAGCGACAGAGAGTGCACCTTCTGCGTGGTTAAAACCTCAAATGCTCAGGTAGCAACTCTCATTCGCTTTCCGGTCTTCAAACCGAGAGGACGCATTCCACCAGCAGCGACAGAGAGTGCACCTTCGGCGTGGTTAAAACCTCAAACGCTCAGGTAGCAACTTTCATTCGCTTTCCGGTCTTCAAACCGAGAGGACGCATTCCACCAGCAGCGACAGAGAGTGCACCTTCAGCGTGCTTAAAACCTCAAACACTCAGGTAGCAACTCTCGTTTGCTTTCCGGTCTTCAAACTGAGAGGACGCATTCTACCAGCAGCGACAGAGAGTGCACCTTCTGCGTGGTTCAAACCTCAAACGCCCAGGTAGCAACTCTCATTCGCTTTTCGGTCTTCAAGCCTAAAGGACGCATTCTACCAGCAGCGACAGAGAGTGCATCTTCTGTGTGGTTAAAACCTCAAACGCACAGGTAGCAACTCTCATTCGCTTTTCGGTCTTCAAGCCTAGAGGACGCATTCTACCAGCAGCGACAGAGAGTGCATCTTCTGTGTGGTTAAAACCTCAAACGCTCAGCAACTCTCGTTCGCTTTCCGGTCTTCAAATCGAGAGGACGCATTCTACCAGCAGCGACAGAGAGTTCACCTTCTGCGTGGTTAAAACCTCAAACGCTCAGATAGCAACTCTCATTCGCTTTCCGGTCTTCAAACCGAGAGGACGCATTCCACCAGCAGCGACAGAGAGTGCACCTTCAGCGTGCTTAAAACCTCAAACACTCAGGTAGCAACTCTCGTTTGCTTTCCGGTCTTCAAACCGAGAGGACGCATTCTACCAGCAGCGACAGAGAGTGCACCTTCTGCGTGGTTAAAACCACAAACGCCCAGGTAGCAACTCTCATTCGCTTTTCTGTCTTCAAGCTGAGAGGACGCATTCCACCAGCAGCGACAGAGAGTGCACCTTCTGCGTGGTTAAAACCTCAAACGCCCAGGTAGCAACTATCATTCGCTTTTCGGTCTTCAAGCTGAGATGACGCATTCCACCAGCAGCGACAGAGAGTGCACCTTCTGCGCGGTTAAAACCTCAAACGCCCAGGTAACAACTCTCATTCGCTTTTCGGTCTTCGAGCCGAGAGGACGTATTCCACCAGCAGCGACAGAGAGTGCACCTTCGGCGTGGTTAAAACCTCAAACGCTCAGGTAGCAACTCTCATTCGCTTTCCGGTCTTCAAGTCGAGAGGACGCATTCTACCAGCAGCGACAGAGAGTGCACCTTCTGCGTGGTTAAAACCTCATACGCTCAGGTAGCAACTCTCATTCGCTTTCCGGTCTTCAAACCGAGAGGACGCATTCCACCAGCAGCGACAGAGAGTTCACCTTCGGCGTGGTTAAAACCTCAAACGCTCAGGTAGCAACTCTCATTCGCTTTCCATTCTTCAAGCCGAGAGGATGCATTCCACCAGCAGCGACAGAAAGTGCATCTTCTGCGTGGTTAAAACCTCAAACGCTCAGGTAGCAACTCTCATTCGCTTTCCGGTCTTCAAGTCGAGAGGATGCATTCCACCAGCAGCGACAGAGAGTGCACCTTCTGCGTGGTTAAAACCTCAAACGCCCAGGTAGCAACTCGCATTCGATTTTCGGTCTTCAAGCCTAGAGGACGCATTCTACCAGCAGCGACAGAGAGTGCATCTTCTGTGTGGTTAAAACCTCAAACGCTCAGGTAGCAACTCTCATTCGCTTTTCGGTCTTCAAGCCGAGAGGGCGCATTCCACCAGCAGCGACAGAGAGTGCACCTTCTGCGTGCTTAAAACTTCAAACGCTCAGCTAGCAACTCTCATTCGCTTTCCGGTCATCAAGAAGAGACTCTGAGTCTGCTCTTAGTTCTTGAACTCAGGTCCAGTTTCTTATTCCAGAATTCTTCTGTTTGATTCTTTTTAGAATCATAATAATACTCCCAAAGAATTATGTGACATTTTACTCTATGCAACCCATTTTGGTAGTCGTGGCGAGAATCGTCTTCAAGCTTCAGAGCTTATTTCCGGAACATGGGTTTAGAATTCAGAGCCAGCGTGCTGAAATGGATTC